>NC_046212.1:600000-783482 GCF_011004875.1 Balearica regulorum gibbericeps
CTGTGGGCAGGGGAGCTACATCACTGTACCGAGCAGCTGGGAAATGCTGGAGAGGGGAGACTCCAGCGGTAGCAACTCTTTTTGGGGTCCATGTTGCTCCTGGAGGTGCTGGCGAGTGGTTTTGTGCTGTTAGCTGAACACCTCTGGGTTTAGACTGATGCTTTTTTTCGTTTGTTTCAGCTAACAGGATGAGAGTGGCCAATTCTGAGCTCGAGGAGGTGTTTCTCAGCGGTGGATTACACAACTAGCAGCAGGCAGCTTCCCAGGAGTGGCCAGGCAGCAAGGAACCGAGCCAAGGGCTTCCCAGCCTCAGTGGAGCAGGCAGAGGGAGGAGGAAAGGTGAGATGCAGCTCCTGGAGGGACAGGACCTTGCTGGAAGCCTTGTTATTAACTCGGAGCTGGCTCTGGTCTACAGCAGCTGGCTGTGTCACCCTGGGCGAGCTGCCTCCAGCTGTTCCTGTGGGTCCCGTGATGCCCCCGTTAATACTGAGGCTTGCTCTGCTTTGTTGCAAGAAGGAGAGGTGTAGTTGGAAGACACGGCGTAGTTTAGGTGAGACCCATCATACCAGCCTCAAGCACTGATCAAGGCCTGAGGCTGTTAGAGCTGCACGACCGTAGGAGTGGAGAGCAAAATGCTGTTTCCCTGTGTAAAACTGCATGAAGTTGCAGTGCGAACAATACTGATCCGTGTGCCAAGGGCACTGGAGCAGAGAGAGGCCACGGAAGTGATTTCAAGTCCCCAGAAAAGCCAGTTGTTTATGAAATACGTGAGGATTTCAGCCCATCCCCATGTAAGGCTAAGAGGGTGGTGACTTAACTTTACTAGGGGAATCATACCAGGTTCCAGAGAGCCGTTTAAGTGCTTCAGAAGTGGGCAGGGGCAGGAAGCTAAAGCCATCAATGAAATAATTTCAATTTAGACAGAAGGCCCTGAGTTACAGCAGGAGAGTTCTTGTTGCCAGGCAATGAACTGTACCAAGGTCCCAACCTTTGGAACAAATGAAACCTTCAAATCAGCCAGACGTCGCCTTTCTGGAAAAGCCACTTTCCTGTCGTTGAGGCACTAGGCTGGAGACCTGCGTCATTATATAGAGCTTTATAGCCTGAGTGACACAGGAAGTAGGATTAAACAAATCAATAAAATTTCATGATAAGTAGTCACCTCATCCTAATGTGGCTCATTTGTGCATCAGGTTGTTGACATACGGCGCCTGCATTTGGGACAGTAAAAGAACAAGTTCCCTCTTGGAGCAATCTTTCTATATTCACAGGAATTGTTAATGAACAGGAAATTTTTATTAATGAGGTTACTTAGATCCTCAAAGGAGGAGCTGTGATCGCAGCGCAGAGGGGAATCTTCAGCACGGCAGTTTTATGGCTGCAGGCATCAGTGTAAGTGCTGCTGTGTTGGTATTACTTTTGGGTGCTGTTAGCAGGAATAACAGCTTGACAGTGTCATTCTGACAGCCCCATGAGTGCCCCATCGTGCTCTTGTGATACCCCAATCATGAGACCACCAAAACACTGTTTGTTGTTAGGACACTGATTAATTTATGACTCACTGCTGGAGCACTTTGGAGTAGTAATTGCAAACTAGGACTGCACTGTGCAAACACAAAACCTAAGGGCGCTGCCTGCTCCAGATAGCTTTCAATCCCAACATTGTGCTCTAAACACACAGCGAGAGAAAGCCCATGGGATATCGACAGAAGATGTGGAAACAACAGTCCGACATCGATCAGCATAATAACGTGTTCTTAACACACAATTTTGCTCTCCTGCAAAGATTTCTTCCTCTTCCATTAGGACGTGACCATATTTGATTTTTTTTTTTTTTTCTCGCTTTCTGGGCTGGAATTGAGAGCTTGGTTCATTTTCCCAACGGTTTATGGAGGGATTTATCATTTGTGACTCTTTCATCGGCTTTGTGAGTGTGGGTGCATGGCAGCAGGCTGTTTCTGAGTGTGCAGGGACTGGGCTGGCTTGTCGTGACACCAAGCACAGTCACAATGTCAAAGCATTCACTTCCCCAAGAGGGTGTTTAACCAGTCCTTGCAGTGTCTTCTGTGTTATCAAACCTGAATCTCTGGGGTCATTCGCATGGGCTTGGAAGTATTTACCAGTCCGTGTGTTTGTAAAACTATGCAGTGTTACCATGGCATCCCAACAACACAAGCAAACTCTGCTTGTGACATCTCTGGATTGCTGGATCCTGCTGTGACTTAACCTGACTTGAAACTGGGGATTTAAACGGGGAATGTTCACTTCGCAGGATGGGTTGTAATAAGGGATCTAAGCTGAGCTGTTACTAAGCTGCAACACTGGGAGCCAGGGAGCTTATAGCAGCAAGGTAAATGAGGCTTTCCTGCCTCTCTCCTGCATTGGCTGGGTTGCTCATGGTACAGAAAAGAACCTCGAATGGAAGACCGACTCATCCTTACCTAAAATCAGTGGTGCTGCACAGTGGTAATAAAGATTAGAAAATGGCTTTTCATTGATCTGGCCCTTCGTAGTGCAGACCAGGGTGAAGTTCAGTTGTCTTACTGCTGAACTGGTGTTTCTGCCGAGGCTGCTAAGAACAGCTTTGTCTTTATGATAGTTTATCTGACAGCTCGCTGGATTGCTTTATGGTTTGTATGTAGTGTTGTGCAAAACATCCCTGTCTGCTGATACAAAGGGAGCTGAGGCTGGAATGCAACCTGATAAGATCCAGCAGCTGGGGCTTACTTTGGTGGGAGTTATTCTTGCATGACTGTAGGACTCTAAATCAGACTTTCAGATTCAACCCGTCTGCTCAAGACACCCCAGAACTGTTGCAAGAGCAGCCTGCTTTTTTCTCTGGGGACTCGGAAGGACCTGGAGCTATGTAAAGCAGCGAGAGGCTTCTGCCTTGTTGCAAGCTGTGTACGATGAAATGAACCCTCACCTGTCTGCATCAGCCATCAGGCCGAGTATAGCTGGGTGTATGTAACACGCGAGTTTGCTTTACGCTTAATGGATATTTTTTTTTTTTTTTTTTTTGCTGGTGGAAGCTGAGGCAGCCTGCTGAGCAGGGAGGAATCTTGCCTCGTATGTCTCTGGCTTAATCTCCCCCTTTCCTTCCAAAAAGAGAATTTCCTTGTAGTAGGTGGTATCTCCAGCCACTTTGTATTCTTCCTGCAAAGAATGAAGTACATATTTTGAATAGGCTGTGGCCAGAATATGTAGCCAGTGCTGTCTTGCTGTCCTGATACGGGGAAGAGCTGAAGGGTGACACGCTCAGGCCAGACTTTGAAAGATCATGGAGGATTTACGACCTGATAGGAAAGAGATCTGTCCCTTCAAGGGTATTTGAAAATGCAGAAAGCTCATAAAACTAATTTTTGTCTCTGCATCTTCTGGGTGGGAGCCCAGAAATTTAAGCAGAAACCTGTCCTGTCTCCTCCTGAGCGTGGACTGGCACATTGGGTATTTCCACATGCAGGGTGCAGCCTGCCTAAACCATCTTTCTTTTAGTGCTAACAGGAGCGAGAAGGCAAACCCATGGTGTCCAGGGCTAGCTGCGGCACCTCTCATCTGTCGCCCTCGTTCCCCTGCGTGGCACAGACTCGCTGGGTGCTGCTGGCAGTGTACAGTGTGTGTGTGTGTGTCCAAGGCTGCAGCTGGTTTTGGTTTATATTAAACTAGGCTGGACCTGGTGCTAAGCTGAGGCCCCTTATCTCCTTTCTGCTGTTGCACAGGGGAGCTACCTGCTCTGCAACAGAGTTTAAAATCAATGCATATTTCCCCTCTTCTCAATCCAAGATCTCTTTAGGCAAGCGGGAAGGCATGGAGAAGCCTTGAGGAAACAGGGATCGGACCTGTCCTAACCCCTCTGCAAGGGGGACCAGAAGAGCCTGTGGTTCCCTCCCTCGGCTGCACATGTGGCAGAGGCAAAGGGAGGTGCAGAACAAAGCCAGGTCTGAGTGTGGGGACACGGCGCCAGGTGTGTCCTGTCCCTTCCCTGGCCCTTCCCTTCTCGCCTGCTCGAATTCAGCAGGTTGACGGAGGGTGGGAAGGCAGCCAGGCACACCCAGCTCTCCAAGGCAGTAAAATGATCCCTCTTTTGCCCTTGGGCAAGCCCAGCTTTTCTAACGGATAAAAGGAGAAGCAGTCAGGAGAACTCGCTCACTTTCCTGGTCTCCAGCACAGCTCCCCTGAGCTTTTGAAGGGTGGGGGATACTGAAAACACTCTCGGAGCAGCCATGTCCCGGTCTGTGAGTTTCAGCTCTCGCTCTGTGGCCGTCCCAGGGATCAGCCAAGTGCGGGTCAGCACCGTCTCCTCGACCCGTGGAGTAGGAGGGGGTGCTGGCTTAGGCAGGGCAGGTGGCTTCGGCAGCTCCAGCCTCTACAACTTGGGCTCCACCAACAAGCGGATCTCCCTTGGAGGTGGCAGCTCCTACAGCATTCGCTCTGGATACGGCTATGGAGGCATGGGATACAGTGGGGCGCTCAGCCCTGGGGGCATTCAGGAGGTCACCATCAACCAGAACCTCCTGACGCCCCTGAATCTGGAGATTGACCCCAATATCCAGCGGGTGCGCAAGGAGGAGAAGGAGCAAATCAAGACGCTCAACAACAGATTCGCCTCCTTCATTGACAAGGTGAGGTGTTGGAAAGATTCTGTGGACAGTGATTAAAAGCAGGTCTGACCCAAAGCTCGCTTAACCCAGCGGGGGATTCACAAATGGGCTCAGGATCAGGTCCTTGAGAGCATGGTGTGATTTGGCTACTGTAATCCAATAACTCTTATTAAAGCCCTGCTTGCATTGCCATCGGTAAAGGGTCTTGCCCTGCTTAGGTCAGCTCTGTACCCCCTTTATTTAGCTGGTATTGCCCATAATGTGGGTGCAGGCTTTAAAGATCAAATCTGCACTCGAGTACACCTAATTCAAGGAGGAGGGGGCCTCTTGGAATTGTCCCTGTAGAACAGATCTTGACATAAGTCAGAGCTTGCTGTGGTGTTTGCTCTGCCCTGTACCTCTGTGGCTTTACTGTCTTGCACTAATTGATCCTGTGTAAACTTCAGCTCTGGCATCCTCGAAATGCAAGGAATCCAGACCTGGAGTTTGAGTAACTGGCTGACTTTGAGCTCTGTGGATTGCTTCTGTCAAGTGTCAGGCAAGCAGAATCTGCTTATCTTTAATTCATAAAAGCCTTAAAGTCATAAGCCAAGCTCCAGAGTAGCAGTGCTCCTCATGGTCTTTATCACCATGCAGAGTTTAGGTGCTTCCTATGAGCAATCTAAATTCCTCAGATACCATCCGCAGCCTGTCCTTCCCCCAGGATCCAAACTCTGTAGTGCCAGCTCCCCCTTCCTCCCACTTTCACAAATGACCCCTTGGTTGTTTTCCAGGTGCGATTCCTGGAGCAGCAAAACAAAATGCTGGAGACCAAATGGAGCCTCCTCCAGGACCAGAAGACCGCCCGGAGTAACATTGCTCCCATGTTTGAGGCATACATCAACAACCTGCGACATCAGCTGGATGGGTTGTTGAATGACAAAGGGCGTTTGGAGGGCGAACTGAAGAACATGCAGGATCTTGTTGAGGATTTCAAGACCAAGTAATGTATAATGTTCCCATCCAACACTGTAGTTGAGCTGGCAGGTTGGTCAGTAGCTTGACAGAGGTGTCCCCAGCTTTTCTGCTAGGGAGGGAGATATTTATTCCAGCCATGAGTTAGGTGTCTAGTCCAGGGAAGCTGCCTGGATTCTTCTTGCCTGGATCGCTCAGTGTTCCTCACACCTTGTTCCCGCATGGTCTTCAGTAGCTCTGTCCTCTTGGCTTTACTTTGGGGCCTCCTCAGGGATGGCTTCGTGCTTTGGGTTGGACGTGCCGGTTTGGGTCCGTAGGTACCCATGGGAGCTCAGCGGGTTGGCAGGCGGTGGGTGAACTGCAGCTTGTTCTGAGGGCAGGTAACGGAGCAGGTGACCTGCAATTTTTAAGCAACTTTTCAGTCCAAATCGCGTCGCTTGGGAGGAGTCCCATGAAGAAAGTAGCCTTTGTCCCAGCCTGTGCCCAACCCAGCTGTACAGGGGAATGCCTTTAATTAAAAAAGGAAAGAAAGAAAGAAAAGGAGCTGGCAAACTGGATCAAGCAGGAACTGAAAACAAACAGATCTGATAATCCCCGGGGTGTGTTTAGGGAAAGTCAATAGCTAGTCATTCCAAAAGAGGTGCACGCAAATGATGTTTCCCCCAACCCTGCTCAGTTATTTCTGCTCTGTGCTCATTCACGGTTGCACTTTGTGTCTCTGCGAGGGCAGCAGCAAGGAGCTGGTTTACACCCAGAGGAATTGAGAGTCCTAATTTTAGTTGCATGTCACATGAATGCAAGGTGTACAGGTGCATATTTAGTCCTCTGGCTTACAGGTCCGTGTAAAACCAAACCCTGTATGTGCTAAGAGAAGGGAAACAAGAATTAGGAGCTAGTGCAGCAGAGGGAGCGAGGCTGTAGTAGCTGGAGTTCAGAACCTGCTTCTCCCCATTTCTGTGAAGAAAATCTCATCTTCCAAGTAGAATACCTAAACCATGACTAGATCTTTTTGTGTCTGTTGCCTTTTTTTCATGCATCCAATATACACAGTAATTCTCAGTTTACATCTGGGGTAGGGGAGGAGATGTAGATGCACGAGGCTCCAGGGGATGAGATTTGGTCCCTTGTTCATAAGTGCATTGGCTAAGGGTGTGGTTCAAAGTAAGCAAAGGAGGGAGCAGGCTGTTCGCCCTGTCCACGTGGCTTGGTGCGGGGCGTGCTGAGGTGTGATGGTGCACTGGGCTCCCCGAGGCACCTTGGGAGTTAATGGAGAATATTGAATGGTTTGTCACCTCGTTGACCGGTTTGGTGGAGCTTCCCCCAGGAAATGAGGAATTTGACAAACCGTTCTAGCATAATTCAGTGTTTTTACCTGTCTCTCATTATCCATTCTGCACTGCGGGCTGTGTGTACGCAGCACAGTCACATAACTTCTAGGTCACGTATTGCTCTACAACAGCAACAGATGGAGTTTATTGACCTCAAAAGGGGCAACATCCATTTATGCCAGTGTGGATGGGCAAGGTTCTAGCGCGCAGCAGAAGGGGAGGTACATGACAGCTGTTGAAAGTGAAGTAGCTCGTGCTTTGGAAGGCAAATTACAGTGCTAGCCATGCAGGGACTGCGTAAATAAACAGAGCAGTGTTCTAACTGCAGCAACAGCAATTCCAAAACAGCCAGAGAAAATGCCTCCTTCTCTGGTCCTTGGATAACTTTCAGGATTCATATAGCAGGTTCTTGCTGTTTGTTTCAGCAGGTTGGCTTACATAGAATGGTGTAAAGCTCTGAGGTCCAGGCTTGCAAGGAATGCAAATCAGTGAACTGCCATAAAGTCAGTGGAACATGATTTTTATCTGCTGAGGATCTAGCTCATTACATCTAAAGGTGAACACCTAAGGAGGGGATGTAGCCAATATTAGAAGTTTGTGTGACTTTGAAGCGTAGCTGCTTTGTGCAGAATGAGAATAATTACACTCAGCTCTTAGCAGGATGGTGGCATGTGCTTGACACCTGCAAAATGTTCTCAAATGTCTGTCATAAGGAAGTGCACAGTGAAAGTACCATTAGCAGGTGCTTTGATCAGCATAGAGGAATATGTTGAGTCTGCTTGCATCTCTTCTGCATTTGTATTTGCTCTCTCAAGGGGCAAGTGAAGGGGCTGAGAGCCTCAGGACAGAGACTGCCATTCTGCAGCTGTCTGTGGCTGAGCATAAGGAGCAGAAATCTTCTTAAGGGCAGTGAGTTTTGATGAGTATGGGAAAGCATGGGTGAGAAATGCTTTCCAGGTGAGTGGTCATGGCGGTGTGGACCAGAACAGCTTTCAGGCATCAGCTCATTCAGACATTACCCCTGGAACTGCGGCATACAGCTGGTATCTCTGGTGCAAATAATCCACGTGCTGCAGTGGTACAGCAAACGTCCACCTGTGGCTGGCTTGCTTGGGGAGGTCATAGGCTTTGCCGAGATGGTTCTCAAAGAGAGAAATGGAGGGAGAGAGGAGGGAATCGGGGTAACTCTTCACCGTGACATTTTTTCCTTGTAGTCAGGCTCTAACTTCACACCAATCTCTTTTTTTTTCTGGCAGATACGAAGATGAAATCAACAAGCGCACGGCAGCAGAGAACGAGTTTGTGGTGCTCAAGAAGGTGCGTGCCATGGATATTAGCTGGGACTGCTTGTATATCTTTGCAGCCCTTCTCCCCCTTTTGCCCCTGTACTCACTCTGCTCCAGCTGTACCTAGAGACCTGCAGGTGCAGAATTACAGCTCTCATTTCTGGCTAAAGGCTCATAGGAAGCTGGGAAGGGGTGCCAGATCCCATGGTTATCATAGGTTGTGGCTAGATCTTTCTTTGAGACATTTCCTAAGGCCTCCCCTGACTGTCCAAACTGACAGTGGACTTGGAAACACAGTTCTAGGGGACCCTACAGAACATACAGGATCCTGCACACCAGCAATATTTAGTACACTGGTAGATAATTTTTCGGACGTGGTGGGTCATTGGGCAGACAGACGTGGAGAGCAGATAGTTTGGGGAACTTGATGGGCTCGTGGCTGCTTTTGAAGGCATCAAAGGTTGGGTGGACTTAGTCATCAAAGCTGTGGCAATCTCAATGGATTATCACTTTTTTAGGATGTGGATGCCGCCTACATGAACAAAGTAGAGCTGGAGGCCAAGGTGGATGCGCTGACGGATGAGATTAACTTCCTGAGGTCTCTCTATGAAGCGGTAAGGTCCTACCTGCTGCTTGTGGCAGCTGCAGTGTAGCACCACCAGTGGGTGAAGAACAGCGAATGTTGACTGACATAATGAAAGTGGTGTTTCCAGAGACAAGAAGGGTGATGGACACATGGAGTTTTCCCTTGCATAAGCAGAAATAAGCCTGCACGTGAAGTGCACATCCTGTGAATTGTCACAGTGATTTCTCCCTATCTGGGGTGTGAGATGGATTTGTTGCAAACGTAGCTGGGACATGCATTAGTTTTTGATGCCATTAGTGTGAAAACGAAGAAACCCAGTGTATTGTAGCCAGTGCTGGTGGGTGCTTGTGTGCTGTGTGAGAGAAAGAAAGGAAAACTCCTTGTCCGAGACACCTTTATCTTACCCATTATTTGCAAGATAAGCGTTTGATTGAACTGGACACATTGCATCCTTGGACTAGCATTTCATGCTGGGTTCTTATCGCAGGAATGGGGTGAACTAACCTTGCTGTCAAAATGTGGCTGATAAGAAGTAGCTCATTTCTGCTGTTGTTTGTTACTTTATGCTTTGCAAGGTTGATGTGATTCAGTTGTTTTCCTTCTAATTAATGAATGTTTTGATTGAACTCTTCTCATCTGCCTCCCTTTCCCTTTTCTTCTCAGATTCTCTCTTTAATTGGCTTCCAAAAGAGAGGCCCTTAAAAGTCAGTGATTAATGGTATTGTTTTTAATGCAACTGGCAGGAACTTCAGGAGCTGCAGGCCCAGATCTCTGACACGTCTGTGGTGCTGTCTATGGATAACAACCGAAACCTGGACCTGGACAGCATCATCGCAGAGGTCAAAGCGCAGTATGAGGAGATTGCCAACAGGAGCCGGGCGGAGGCCGAGTCCTGGTACCAGAGCAAGGTGAGTTATGGGAGAGATAAAGGCGGTTACAGCTTCTGCTAGCACACGTATCCTGTGTGTTATGAGTGGGAGATATTTTAGTTGGCTAATTGACTGCCAGCCTGACTCCATCCTTTTCTCTTATACTGTTTTATCTCACAGTATGAGGCACTGCAGGTCACTGCTGGGAAACATGGAGATGACCTGCGCAATACGAAGAATGAGATCTCGGAGATAAACCGCATGATCCAGAGGCTGCAGAGTGAAATTGAAAATGCAAAGGCCCAGGTGAGGAGCTGCCCTTGTTTTCCTGCTGCAGAGCAGTGGATTTGACAGCGACAAGTGTGCCAGGGATCCGGGTGTTTGGGGGCAGCTGCAATGCTCACCTCAAAAGATGTGAGTTCTGCTGGAGGGAGGAACTGTGTTATGAGCAATGTGATGCTGAGAGGCAGCTGAACTATAGGTGAGAACAAATCTGCCAGCGGCCTCGGAGCACAGAAGGGGAGTGATGCAGAGCTGTTTCCAAAGGGCAAGGCCACGTGTGGCCTCCCTCCCAGCCACACACATTCCTTGTATCCTCCTGCTTCTGGGATCTTTGTCCACTCCCTTTTTGCAGAAGGGAACACCATGTTTGGGCACATAAAAGAATTTTTCAGCTGTATGGGAGTTCTGTTTGCTTTCTGCAGGGGCTGTTATCACTTTATCAAACGGCTGGTGAAAGCCAGGCCAGTGAGTGGTTCAGACCATGTTGGGGCTGAAAACTGGCTGTGAATAACCAGGGTGCACAAAGCTGGAGATAAGCCATTGTGATTCATCCATTTGTGTTTATTTGGTTTCAGGGCCGGGAGGCTTCAACACACACTTACAAGCAAAGAGCTTGTAACCCAGTGCAGCTCCCTTGAATAATGAATGAGGGTATAAAGCACACGTGTTCATTGTGAGCCCTTCCTGCCAAACATGGGGCTTTTTCGGAGGTGCAGGGGGCACAGTCGAGGGGTGCGTTAGACTGCCAGCTTGATGTGGCCCCACAGGGATGCGTTTGGGTTAGGTCTGCATTGTTTGTTAACTGCAGGTCTGCTCGAGTCCACACTTGCCTCACATCAAAGCTTGCTGGAGACCATCTGGCTCTGAACAAGCTCTGGGGTATAACAGGAGAGAAACCCTGAGCTTGCACTAACCCTAAGTGTTGTGCTGTTGTGTGTGGTGTGGGTGGGCTGAGAAGCTGAGGATCACCTGAAGAAAGTCTTCTGAAAATGTAGCCAGTGGAGAGAAATAGGGTCTGTCTTGCAGAAGAATGTATCTTGGGATGAGATGAGCTTCCTTTGCAGGCTGATCTCCATCCAGTGCCCAAAAAAATGTGTAGGCATGAACTTCTAGGGATGTAAGTTGAGCAGATGGCTCCAGGGCTCTGCAGATACACAGAGAGGGTCTGGCCAGTACGTATCAGAAGCCCATGGGCAGTAGCGTCCTCCCCCAAGGAGATGAGGTGCCCACTGACATACCCTGCTCCGTCCCTGCAGCGTGCCAAGCTGGAGGCAGCTATTGCCGAAGCCGAGGAACGTGGCGAGTTGGCTGTGAAAGATGCCAAGGCAAAGCTGGAGGACCTGGAGGCCGCTCTGCAGAAGGCGAAGCAGGACATGGCCCGGCAGCTCCGTGAGTACCAGGAGCTCATGAACGTCAAGCTGGCCCTGGACATCGAGATCGCGACCTACAGGAAGCTGCTGGAGGGAGAGGAGAGCAGGTGGGTGCAGCCTGTTGGTTTTCTGTGAGGAAGGGTCCAGCCCTGGGTTCCCTTTGCTTGAGGACATTGTGAATGCCCAATTCCAATTTCTGCAAGGAAATACAGAAGAGAAAACCTTGCATTTTAAACTGATTTTTGGTCCTGAAAATGCTTTGGCTGAAGAGCCAAACCGGCATGTTCTAGGAAAAAATTGATGCTTTTGGTGAAAATATGCAAAGAAGAAAAAAGTTATTTCCCATCAGCTGTTTGATGCTGTGGCAGGAAATTTCCTAGTGGCTAAAATCCCCATCGAATTAGGACAGAGCTTCTGTGCTCTTTCAGCCCCCCCCGGGTGATAATAGCGCTTATAAATGTAGGGCCAGAACAAAGCGCTGGATGGCACACTTATCTTGTCTGAATTATTTACAGCAGCAGTAATAACTCACTGCCATTGTCTTCACCCTCAGCGCCGAGGCCCTGGGGGAACACTGAGTAATGCAGAGTCTAACCCGTCCTCTTCCTTTTTGCCTCTGTGTTTTTCTTCTCCAACAGGTTGGCTGGTGATGGGGTTGGCAACGTCAACATCTGTGAGTTGATTTTATAATTTATAATAGTTACACGTAGCCATACGCCTATAGAAAAATGCAGGTGGGCACCAGCTGGGTCTGGGGGCAGGAGCCTCATGGTGCCCTGCCTTCTGCAACCCAGTTAGCCCCCTGCTGAAATGGGAGCTCCCCAAGACAGAAGTCGATAGTGCTGTTGGCAGACTTGGTCTCTAATTCATCTGTATGAAATTTAATTTGGGGGAATATTGATCTAATGAGAAAAGGCCTTGCCTGGATTGGAAGTTAGTGCAAGGAGGCATTAGAGGGTGTCTTTCCAGCTCGGGAAGCACTGAGAATTCACCTTGCCCGGACACTGGACAGATGCTGGTGCCTCGGGATGCTGTCTGCAGCTCTAAACCAGTAGCTCTGCTTTCCATCCACTTAATTGCCACCGGTAGCTGGTGAAGCACATGCCTACAGCCTCTTTGGTGCACCAAGACATGAGCTGGATCTGTTTGATATGGGGTTCTCCATGCTGCAGGGAGTCCTGAGCCAGACTGATGGAGGAGGAGATGGGCTGCTCAACCCTCAAATGCATCTGGCTGAGCACAGGGAATAAATGCTCTGTGCCAAAATGTAACAAGAGATTAGTATCCTGGGCCCCGTGTTTTGCAGGAGGTTGTAGAGAGACACAAACACCCCTTTTGTGAGGGTACTAAACCAGGTTTGAAGCTCCCTGGTTCTCACGTTTGGTTTGCTTCTCTCTGTGCCACAGCCGTGGTCAGCTCCAGCGGTGGAGGTAGCTATGCCAGTTCCAGTGGATTTCTGGGAGGAGGAATCGGAGGAGGCCTTAGCAGTGGGGCGCTCGGCTTCTCCTCTGGGGGTGGCTCCAAGTCCTACACCATCACCACAACCTCGTCCAGCAGGAGAAGCATCAGGAAGTAACTACAGGAACAGAGATCAGCGGTACCCATTGCATGGGAGGAGGGAAACCATAGAAAGAAAAGTTTTGTTGCCTTTTATAGGACAAATTGGCTGCAAAATTTCTGCAATGATGAATGAATTGGAATAAGACAGACCAGAGTACCTGACCCTGCCACATCACGCCTAAGGCTTGATCCTGCACTGTTGAACTTAGTGGGAACCATTCCACTGAGAGCAGGTTCAAGCCTGTAGGGTGAAATTTATCCAGGGAAGCAGGCGGTGTATCACTTTTGTTACTTGTGTGCCTGGTACCCCCTGCTCAGGGCTGGATTTCACCCTTTGAATGGCAAAACAATCGTTTGAGTGGCAAGCTATTCCACATTTCTGCAGTGGTTTTGCAAAAGAGACCACAAGGTTATCTCCCACTTAGTGTGATTTGGAAGACTTTATTCCCTTAGACACCTTAGAAAATTCCAGCCTGGGTTTGTTTTCTTAAAGTATACCAAGAAGAGAACAGTGAAACTGTTTTTGGTTTCTCCTTATTTTCTTTGGAAGTGGGCTCAGAAATGGAATTCAACAATGCTCTGAATGAAGCTGATTTCTTACCAAAGGCAATGCAGAGAGATTTACTTTCAGCTTCTTTATAGCAAAGTAACTCATAAACAAGGTCCCCCACCCATTCCCTCTCTTTAAAAGAAGCCCAAAGCTTAAGGGATATGAAGTTGTTTAAAATTCTAAGTAGCACACTAAAATGGGAGATAACATTCCCCATCCCTGGGTGTCTCTGTTTACCACCCTGTATTTCACAGCATATCTAGTGATATCTGGTGTCTTTACTACAGCTAGGGAAAAAGTGTGTTTTGTTGATGCATCATTACAATAACTACTTGTTCCTGCCAAAATGTGTCTTCAACTTAAACATGCCAGGGAAAAATAGGTCGTTACTGCAGTAGGAAGAATTGTTAGATAAATAACTCAAAGAAACTGCACAGAATTGTTGTCTTGCATGCTCAGCCATGTCCTAGCACTGTATCTTTGGTTTTTTTATGCCTTTGTGGTCTGAGACCTTGTGGTGAGGCCATTAATAAAGTTTCCCTATTGCATGCTTCTTCAGTCCCAGCTGGGTTCCTTGTCTGTGCTGCCCTGGGTGCCCAGGAAAGCATCCAGTGTTGTTGCCTTCCTGCTGTCTCCAGAGCCTGCTCCTAGCTGTGTCCCCTGGAGCAGTGCCACACTGTGGTCACGGTCAGGATTTAGGGTTTGCTGTTGCAGTCTTTCATTCCTGGGTGAATTTTACCAGTTTGGGCAGTGGGATGATGGGACTGGTTTTGTTCAAGCACTTGGCTTCAGCTCGAGCCCAGATCAGGACTGAAACTGAGACCAATCTCTCTCCGAGCACCAGCTTCCTCCGCTGAGCCAAGAGGAGCTAAACATTGGAGGAGACAGCTCTCTTGCAGATGGCCGAAGCTTGGAGAGGTGAATCTGGGCCTTGCTGCAGCAAGGACAGCTCATTCCTGCTTCTTTTGGGGCAGCGTGGGGCGAGAAGGACTCACCCCAGGGTGATTTGGGCTTGCTCCCACCCCTCACAGGGCAGACACTGGAGCTGCTGTTGCAGAAGGCATCACCCCAGTGGGGATGGGGCCAGGCAGATTTTTGTAGTCCCTCAGAAAAGCTGTTTCCTCCAGGATGAGGATGGCAATGAGGCTGCCAGGGCCTTGAAGGATGCTTTACCCACCTGTGTGCCACCTGGCCCCCATCGCTCCAGCGCCCAACACAACCCAGCACCTGGTCACTGAGCAAGTACGGTGCTGAGCCTGTGTGTGGTTTTACTACGCGCAAGGCACTAATGGCAGGGAGGAGAGGAATCCAGGGTGCCCAGCAGAGCTGTGTTATCAGCAGCCTGGCACACCCAGCTCATGGCTTTTATCTCATAGCCAAAAAAAATCAAAATGAAAATAAAAAATCCCCTGAAGTTAATTGAAATGAAGAGCTCGAAGAAAGATATTGCCCAGATGTTTTTGGGGATGCCGCTGTTTGCTGTCACTTGCGTGGCTTTGTGATACTTAGCGAGGAATCATGGGTGTCTCTTAACATTACAAGAGATGAGCAGGGATCATGGAATTTTTGGGTATCAGGCTTGCAGCACTGACCTGGGAAGGGGCACGGGCAGTCTGTGTGACTGCAGCTTTTCCACATTTGCAGAACAACATCCACTGCACGGGGGTGCTGGGGAAAACAGGATCGGCACACTTTGGCATCTTTGGCACACCGTGAAGCATCTTTGTGAGTCCATGGAGACGGATGCACTTCATGCTTTGTGCTTGTTCTTTGGCTCAGTCTGGGGTCATAAGTGGAGCTGGTCAAAACTTAATCGCTCTGCTTCAGAGAGGGTGATGATATTATTAAGACAAAGCGCCCTGAATTAGTGTAAAAGCAGATGTACTCAGTGTCTTGTTAACTGTAATTTCTGCAAGTTGGATTCAAGAGAAGTAATTCAGCTTCAGAAGCAGCTTTTCAACGGGGGGAGATTTTTGCACTTCTAGAGGAAGGAGACAGGCACGACCCAGAGAAACCCGGCACCCACCCACTCTGGAGCCCTCCACCACGGAGCGCTACCGCTGCCAGACTGAGCTCTCCAGCAGGCAGAGCCATCGCCCAGCTCTTGCCACGTGGGCTGAGTCTCCTGGGTGCCAGACTTTGCCTCCCACTGCTTGTCTGAACAGCAAGTGAGCTTCCCGTGCTGGTGGGCAGGATGTCACTGGAGAGAATAGAGGCAAAAAAGGATGACGATGGGAGCAAGCAGGTCTCAGAGGTATTAAAAGGTAGAAAAAGCCATCAAACGATCCACAAAGCAGTATTTTTTGGCCTCCCTGTTTTGCAGCAGTGACTAAGAAGAATAACAAGCATCTGAAATGTGGATAAAATCATACGCGGACAAAGAATGTTGGTGCGGGGCCAGGAACGTGCCTGGTCTGGACGTCGGGGTGACCTGGCAAGCTGCTGTGGTTCATGGAGGAGCCATGAATTTGGGCTCAAAGAATTTAGGGAAAGCTGGAGGTCGTTTAGCTTTGCAGACATGAGTTGAGGGAAAGATGGAGCCCAGTAGAGAGCAAAGACCGTTGTAGAGGACAATTTGTCCTCGAATGGGCAAGGTCTTTGACCCATCTGGTGACACCTCAGGGACACTATTCTGTTCATGCTTTTGGGGCCAGGGCTCAGAGCGCTTCAGCTTCTGCCTCTTGCTCTCTGCCGAGTAAAATGCACAATAATTATGTATACTTTATAATACTTATCTAGGTATACTTTATAAGATTGTTTTCTAATACTTTAAGGAATGCTTCTTTGAGTGTTTCTGCCATCTCTGCTTGTTCTCAGCCTCTGTATTCCTCCCCTCCTTGTGAGCTGGTCTCATTTTCTCCCTCCAGTTAAGTGCCCCAGCTGAATGCTGTGTTCCTGCAGGACCAGCCCCGGTGTTTCCTTCTGGGCTGCGTTGCAGGATGCAATCGCTTTGCTCCGTCCACCTACCCCTGCGGCCCTGCCGTACCACCAGCTGCAAACGCTGGGATGCGAGGTTACCCACATTACTGTAATAACAGAACCGAGGAGGTCATTGGCAACGTGATCTGTCTGCAGAGGTCAGAGGGGTTTACGATGAAGGTAAGTTCTATTCTTTATAGGGAAACTGAGGCAGAGGAAGGGTGAGGACTCTGATGCAGGCAGGCCTGGGAAGAAGGCTGCAAATGCTGGGGAGCTTTCTTCAGTTCCCTCGTGTTAAAGCTGCATTTGCTTCAGTTTCCATCAGTTTTTCAGTAACTACCAAGGACAAAACCCTGCTCTGAGGTTGATTGAGATTTTCATCCTGTGTTTAAAAGGAATTAAATGGCACAAAACCAGTATGGACTGAGCTGAGTCCCCAGCTCCCACTGGGCAGGGAGGAGCAAGATGGGGAGGAGATGACTCCTGTTCTGGGAGGCCTAATTAGCTTGATGGGAAGCCTAATTGGCTTGATGAGGTTATAAAGGGCATCATGCCATATAGCAGAGAGGAAAAGAGGTCTTCCAGCCTCTTGCTGGAGATGGTGGGACTTTGTGCTTCTGCACTGGAGCAGCCGCAGCCTGGGAAGAGGTCTGTAGCGTGGGCTGGGTCTGCTTGGCTTGGGGGGCCACTGCAGTGAGCTGAGCGGGACCTAGTCTGGTGCCAGGAGGAGGGGAAGGACAAGGGGGTGTAAAACCATCCCGTAGGTCCCAGTATCTGGCTTTGAGGAGTTTCCAGGCAACTCAAGGCAATCAGTGATGGTTTTAAGGGCATTTAGCAATCAATGATTGTAATAAAAAGTTTCAGTTAGCTTTATGCAAATTTCTAGAGCATCTGTGCTTAGTCAGTGCCTTCTAAATGTTTTTGTTTGTTTGTTTTTCCTGGGGGAAAAAATCATTTGGGGCTCCACCCTGTCCTAATGAAGACACCCAACCTGGGAAGCACCTGTCTCTCGTGCCTTGCTGGCAGCGAGCTGGGTCATAAACACTCAGCGTTGGGTGGAACGGATCCTGCTCCTTGTGTGCAGGTGTGAGGAAGGAGAGAGCTGTGTCTTTGACTCAGTGATGCTCTGGAAAGAGATTATAATGTCTCTCCTCGCATAGCTGCTCATGTGCATGGAGAACAGATGTGTTGGGGGTTATGGGAGACCGCTGAAGTGTCTGGGTTGGGAAGGAAGAGCTCCCAGCGGGTGGAGGGCTTGACCTGTGCCTGTTTCAGACCCCTGTAAGCTTTGGCCTTGAGATCCCAGAGCAGAGACAAGAGTTAACCCTCCTTTCCCCAAATGAAGGTGTCGACTGAAGGTAACTGAGTTGCTATGTCAGTTTATTGGAGATGCAAGACTAAAACTAGGATGAAAGTTGCTGACAAAATATAAGATCATTAGAAATAAACCCCTGCTTCCCCTTTTTCTTAGGGTTAATGTACTTACGCTAGCAGTTCAGTGTGCTAGGTACTGGACAGCTAGGAAGGTAATTGATGCCGGTCCCATGCGTTTAAGGTTGGATTTGGATCCCAGTGAACAAGATAGTAGAGAAGCTTTGTGTCCTAGAGCCAGATATGTGGATGGATCGGTCCCTTTCATACCTGACAGTGGACTCTGGCCCCCAGACTCTTCAGTTAAGATGATGTTTATGGCAACAGATGAACCAGGCCATTAAAAACCCAGAAGGAAATGGAAAGTAGAGGATCGGTTTCAAAACAGGTAATGCAAGTACATAAGCAAACTGCCTTCAAACAGCAACAGCCCTTGAAGTCTATCAAATAATCAGTGAAATCGGTGCAATGTGTAGGGAAACTGCAAGCTAGGCAATTTTGGGGGAGTTCTGCTCATGCCAGGAGTGTATGTGTAATCTAAAAGTCTGGCTGATTAAACTAGGTTGATCCGGGGTGGGAACTGCTAAGACAACTGGGATGGATAATAAAGCTCTAATGAAAATGCTGTTAGGTAGAAGGTGCCCTCTCTCACACCTCATTTTTAATCCTTGAACCTGTAGGAGTGGAAAGACCAGGGAACTACACCAAAGGCATCTTGTTTTAACTACATAATGGGAGTGATGAGGGGGATTTTAGCTCTCCTTGCTCCTAGATTCCCTAGCAGAAATAGAAAAACTCTTGACCATAGAAAAGCCCTCTGCTTTTTGTATCCCCATGGATGGAAAATGAGTGTGCAGCCTGGGGGAGCTGAGTGCGCACAATCTGGCTCTGGCCTGGCTGTTGTTGTGTGTTGGCAGAAAGGTGTGCATGTTGCTTTGTTGCCAGCCTTGCCATTTATCCACAGCTCTTTACATGCTGCTCCTGGCTGACTTGGTCACAGACACCACCTTCGTGTGGGAGCTCCTCGTGCTCCTGCTGCTAACGCCATTGTTGCAGCTCACCACTGTGCCGCAGACCCCCTTGCTGCTGGTCCAGCACGCGTTGCTGTTGGCTGACACGTGGGCACATGCAAAGTCAGGCTCTGGGCCATCGGTGAGACCTCCCTGTGAATACAAAGCAGCTGCAAAAGGTAGAGCAAAGCTGAGTTTCAGCTTAGGGAATTCCCTGGAGAAAAGGCAGAAGATGCCCGAGTTTGGTAGAAGGTGAAGACTCCAACTTACAGATGTTGATGGGGAAGCCTTCTTCTGTACAGAGCCTGTAGAGAATGGGAAAAGGTTGCACATTATCAATCTATCTTCAAATGTGAGCACAAACCTCTCTTGCCTGTCTCTCACTGTTTGGAGGCAGTGGGACTGGCTGTTTGGGTGGGTTTGCACTGGTGGAGGTCTGTTAGGACTGGTGGGAAGAACTGATCTGTATCAGGACTGGCACAGATGACTTGTTTTTTCCTTTCAGCATGTAAAGTAGCTCGTGCAGGGTCTGTCACTCACCTGTTCTCCTCTCCTTCCAGCAGTTTCCTAAAGGTGATGATCTCGACGTCCAGGCCCAGCTTGACCTTCATGAGCTCCTGGTACTCATGGAGTTGCTGCGCGAAGTCTGCCTTGCTCTGCTGCAGGGCTGCCTGCACCTCAGAGAGTTTGTGCTTCGCATCCTTGACGGCTGTTTCCCCACGCTGCTCAGCATCGGCCACCGAAGCTTCCAGCTTGCAGCACTGCAAGGAGCAAGACATGGTCAGTCTTAGCTGTCTCTTGCTGTCTTCAAGTGTAATGAGTTTAAAGTCTGGCTGTGCATTCAGCCCGGCAGTAAGATGGACACGTGGTCCCCTCTGGCAGGTGTTTGAGGGAGCTGGACGTGCAGTTTCCGTGCTCCCTTATGTTGCTCGAAGGGGATGGGATGCTGTAACCGCATCTGCCTTCAGGTACTGTGTGAGTTGGGCTGTAATGCAGCTCTAGTTGGAGCAGCAGAGTCCCAGCTCATGAACACCCTTTGCAAGGTGTTTGTTTAATTTAGTTGTGGGAGCTCGCGGGAACAGCAATTCACACTCTGCGCTGCTGAAACTACCAGGCCTGGCTGTGCTCACCCGGTCCTTGGCGATCCTGACTTCTCTGTTCAGTCTCTGGACTATCCGTGTCAGCTCAGCTATCTTGGTTTTTGTCTCTCGCAGGCTGTTAGCGTTTCTGCCTGCAGTCACTCGCAGCTCCTCAAACTAAAAAAGCCCAAAAGACATCATTACATATCCCCAAACCACATGCTTTGAGTTAAATGAGAGCAAATCAGGAAAATGGGGGATGTTTCTCTGGGTCTGAAATTGGTCTGAAGAGAGAGACTGCACCCAAGCCCTCTCTCTGCCAGGCTTTCTCACCTTGTTTTCATACCAGGCTTGTGCTTCTGCCCGGCTCCTGCGGGCAGTGTCCTCATACTGAGCCTTGACATCTGCAACGACACCATCCAAGTCGAGATCTCGGCTGTTGTTCATCTGCACCACCATCGAAGTGTCTGAGATCTGGGTCCGCAGCCGGTGGATTTCCTGGCCGACGACATGGGGTTTGAGCTGGTCAGATAGATGCTGGTCCTGCTCTGCTCCCAGTCCAGCCCCGAGCTGGTGTGCCACCCACGCTGTGCAACTCTGTCCCCCTTTGCAATGAGCAAGCAGAGATGACGTGCCAAGTCTCACCGTTCACCGCAGGGGATGACCACTGCCCTGCGTTACCCCTTCTTCCTCTGTCCTTTGGGATAAGCAACTTCAAAATCCAGCAGGGAAATGCAAATGATGGCTGGAGCAATAGGGAAGCTTCTTACCTCTTCGTAGAACGTTCTCAGGAATTCAACCTTTTCTTTCAGGCTTTCCACCTTGGCCTCCAGCTCTGCTTTGTTTAAGAAAAAACAGTCCGCGTCCTGGAGACGCATTGGGGATAGAAGAAGGAAGTTTGTTAGTGAGAGCAACAAAGGACTCAGGGCTACCCTTGGGGTGAGGGACTTTCAGAGCCGGTACCGTGACCGTGCGCCAGCTCCCAATTACAGTTGCTGCTGATTTGAGTTCAAGCAAACCCAAGCACGAGCTCCTGCTTGTACTTGTTTTACGTGCTGCTTTTGGGGAATAAATCACCGCGTGCACCCCAAAGACCTGAACCCAGAGAGGAGAGTTCAAACGGCCCCTTGCTCACCTTCTTCAGGGCAACAAACTCATTCTCGGTGCCTGTCCGCTGGCTGCATTTGTCCTTGTACCTGTATGGGAAAATGGAGGATTTTGAGTTCAGCGCAATTACATCTTTCTTTGGGTTTCTACAGGTCTTCTTTCAAGAGGTGAAACTCCTGATTTTTTTTCCTTCTCCCCAAACAATGTTTTGGGATGCTTTGTTCTTGTTTTGTAGCCCATGGGAAAGCAACCTTGTTTTCAGAGGGGTTTTTGTGTCTTTACAAATTTGCAGAGGTCAAATGAAAACGGTTCTGCTACAACAGCGAATAGGTGCTGAACATTTCTAAATGTTCCATGTTTCCCCGAATTAGGAAGGAGAGAAAGAGAACCTGGAAGAGCGACATCCTCCATTTCCTCCATCTCTTTAAATTGGGACCTTATTTTATGTATTGAGATCATGGTAGATCTCTCCATCTACATACTGGTTCTCTGGAAACCGGTTACTACCACAAAAAGTTCATGGTCTCTGCCCGTTTACAAATCTTGAACAACATTTTGAGCCCTGCACTCGCATTTCTCTGTTTTTTACTTACATTTTCTTGTTGGTTTCCAAAACCTGCTGTGCTGCTTTCAGGTCTGTTTCTAACTTGTCTCTGTTGTACCTCAGTAATTCCAGCTGCTTCTTCAAGTTACCAATAGAAGCCTCTAACATGGGGGTGATGGTATTCCTGCAGTGTTTTTGACCCTGCAGAAAACTCCACTTGGTCTCCAGCACCTTGTTCTGTTGTTCCAGCAATCGAACCTGAATCCCAGAAAGCAAAATAGGAACCAAGATGAGGATTAAGAGAGAGCCAGCGTCCCTGCAACAGCAGTGAAACGTGTGTTCCTGTTCTTGGTACGTGTGAATGCAGCATTTCCTCCTCCAACGTGCTTTTGTGCATAGGCGGCTTCTGGGCCGCCCATGTGGAAACGCACAAAAAACTAATCACTTCCAGAAAGGAGAGATCCGCAAAAAATTGGGGATGTGTGGAGACGAATGGGAAGGAGCTGGAAGGCTGATGAAACCAGTTTTAGCTTGTTGCGTGCCTGCAGTCAGGCCTAAAGATCAGAGCAACAGTGCCTGTACACTGAGGCTTCCCCACTGGCTCGTAAACACCTTGGTGCTCAACTGGCGCCCTTATGCAAGTTGCCCTCGATGTCTGCAATGAGTTGTCTTACACGGATTCCTTGTCCTTTCTGTGCTAGACACCTCACTGGGGCTCTACTGCCTGCAAACTGGAGCTGGGGAGGGGTTCTCAGCTCACCTTGTCAATGAAAGAAGCAAATTTGTTGTTCAGGGTCTTGATCTGCTCCTTCTCTTGGTGCTTCACCGTTTGCACGTTGGGATCGAGTTCCAGTTTGAGTGGTTGGAGCAGTTGCTCATTGATGGTGATGGGTGTGATAGCGCATGGCCTGGAGACTCCACCAACCCGGTAGCCAAATCCAGCACCTCTGTAGCCAAACCCTGTGCCAGCTGCACCAAAGCCATATCCACGTCTCGAAGGAGGAAACCTTCCAACAGCTATTCTGGGCCTGGAACATGCCGTACCGTCAAGACTTCTGCTGCTGAAGTAACCCAAACCACGGTAACCCATGCCACCACCCCACTGACAGGAGGCAGTGCTGAAACTACATCGATTCCTGGGAAGAGCTACAGAGGAAGAGCCAAAATTCCTGACAGCATGGCTGGAGCTGATGCTGTAGGACATGGTTGCTGGTGGGAGAGGGATTGGTGCAGGTGATGTGCTGGGAGCAGATTCCAAGGTGCAGTTCCCTCTGACCATGGTGGAGCACCTCTTCCTTTTATTTGCGTGGAAAATGGGGCGAGGCTGGATGAAACTTCCACAAAATGTTTATGATGCAAAGAATGTGAACTACTTAGCATATATTGTGCTTGCCAACAGAGAAAGCAGCAGCATATTTGCCCCATGAAGGTTTGAAGAATGCTGTTAAGTCAGAGGGGCAGTATTTAAGTCTTGTGTAATAGCAACAAAAATTAGGGGACTTGTGCTGGGTGAATTGTTTCCAGGGGACTTGGTAAAAATTGCATGTTCCTCTTTTTATAGGTTGGATGAAGTGGAGCTGAGACTTTGAAAATGCGAAATGCATTTCTATCAAAGGAGATCTTTATGTTTTGCTGGTACATCAGCTTGCAAGTAAGAGCTTTGAAGGAGAAAGTTTTTATTAAACAGCAGGTTGAATCACAATCAATAATAAATGTGAATTTGCTGAGAATTAATGAACAAAGTCTTGCAGGCAGGTTAGTGGTAAATGACCACGTTTGGTTCTGCCTATAAAAAGGCAGCGTGTTTTAATGCCAGGGAAACGTCTGTGGGGCCAAATCTGTTTCTCAAGGTGATTTTTCTGCAGGTTGCCAATATGAGTGTTTTCCAACATGGTAATTTATTTGGGGGAATTGCTGATTAGGTTTGAAATTGAAAACGATGCTTGGAACATGGTAGCTTTTACAGACACTCTTATTGGCCAAATCCTCAGAAAACTGGCGTCTCCTCATCCCTCAGCTTGAAGGTTGGGTTCCCACCTGGTTTGGCCAGGGCCAGGCTTGGTCCTTCACCTCCTACGTTGGGCGGGTGCCCTCATTGTGGCGTCAGGGCTCAGACTCTTCCTGGCTTTGCTGTTCACACGCGCATGGAAGGGAAGGGAAGGGATGGGATGGGATGTCATTGGAAGGCCAGGGATAGCGTTGGTGCCCGCGTCACTGTGTGGGAGGGCGGTGTGTTTTGTAGGGGTAGGGTGGAAGTTTCAAACTAATGATTTTGTTTTGTTTACTGCATTTCTTTCCTCTTCCCTGTTCAGTGGTTGGTTACAATTACAAGCCAAAATTACCAGCTTTGCTGTAGGGATCTGGGAGCTCTTGGACACTTTGGCTCACAGGCATGCTTAGGGGAGCGCGGCATGAGAAAATCCAGAGTTAATCTGGTGATTGTCCTCGATCCTCATGTGTCAGACCATGTTGCTCCAGCCTGTTGTATTTTATGGCTCTCTGGCTGCATCTCTTCTTTCCACATTGTCATCCTAGGAAATGCTTTCTGCGTTTGATGAGACAACTGACCCCAATTGCAACTGTACAGCAGTTTTGGACAGAAATGTGAGGACAGGGGTTGCAGGATGCTGGGCTTGCAGGGAGCCTGACCCAAAGGGAGAGAGGGACAGGAGATAAAGCTGCAGGTTCTCCAATGCAACAGGGAAAGACAGTTGGATTGGTCATTGAACTGACCCAAAAAAAACCCCAAATGTTGTGAACTACCTCAGTTAAACCAAATAGTTCAAATTGGGTTGAGCATGTTGGGAGTGAGAAATGTTGGTGCTACTTTTTTTTTTTTTAATGGAAAAAATCTCAATTAAAAAAAAAAAGGTTTTGTTTCAGGAAAACTTTTGATGGGAGAATTCCTTCTCTTCCAGCCTACCACAGGTTTCAGAGCAGGAAAATTCCCCTGGTTTCCTTCCTGTTCTCGTGATCTCTCACATCCCGGCTGCATTCACACAGTCTGGCTGTAGCCATTTTTAGCAGATCTGTCGTACCACAGTGATTTTTCAGCCCCCAGGGAGTTTCCGTCCCCCTTTTCACCCTCATTTTAGGGGATTAGGTCCAGGGGTATGATGTTCACTGAGTGATGGACACGGGAAGAGCCTGGTGGGCGAGATGTGATCTGATCTCCTCGCACCCCTCCCTGTTCCCATGGACCAGCTCTGCACTCCACATTTTCCCAAAGCCACTGGATCTCCTTGGGGACTCTAATGAGAGATGGCCTCAGCCTTGATTTGAGTTTGGGTTTGTTTGTTGGTTTTTTTGGTTTAAAGACATAATCTTTGTTCATGCAAGGTCTTCCATTTGGGGGAAGACCTAAGTGCTTGAGTGCATTAGCAGCTTTTGACTTTGTAAGACATTTGGGTCCATAAATACTGGAAAGTGCTTTGAAAAGTGTCACAGCCTAGGACATCAGGTCTCAGTGGGATTTACTGCAATTACAGAGGTGATGGCTCATCAGGCAGACTGTCAAAGGTGGTTGTGGGTTAGATGTGTTACTGTTTCTTCCTTGCAAGCATCCTGCAGGGTTGTACCAGCACCCACCTGCTCTCTTCTCCCTCCAGCAGCTTCCTGTAGGTCGTGATCTCAATGTCCAGGGCCAGCTTGACGTTCATGAGCTCCTGGTACTCACGGGCCATGTCCCGCTTTGCTTTCTGCAGGGATACCTCTAGCTCGGAGAGTTTGCACTTTGCATCCTCAACAACCACTTCCCAGTGCTCCTCAGCTTCAGCAATGGCTCCTTCCAGTTTGCGTCTCTGCAGGTAGGAGATTTTCATTGCTGCCGCTTATTTGCATGTGCTTTGAATAGTTCAGAGCTCTTGAATCTGCTTGTCTGCATATTCATCCACCTGCACTTTGTTATGTTTTCAGACTCTATAGGTAAACCTCTAACTCTAGAACAACTCTCTCTGCCTTGCTGAAATTTTGGTGTATGCGTTGTCTTCTTAGTGCAGGTCTCTGCTGACGGTAGTTGAGTTATTAGTCGTAATAGACCATTTTTCTCTGTACTCTGGATTACAGGCGAGTCATAGAGTTGAGCAGCTGACATGTATTTCATCAAAACTGCCTTTATTGGTCCTTTGCTCTAGCGGAGGAGTTTTAAAAAGCCACAACCTGGGAATTGTGATTGGCATTCTTGCCCCTGAGTCATTCTTACCTGGGCTTTGGTGTTTTCACGTTCTCCAGTCAGTCTCTGAATCACTCGATTCAACTCCACAATTTCATTCTTTGTGTTACGCAAGCTGTTGTCGTGTTTGCCTGTGGTTTCTTTCAGTTCCTTATATGGAGGAGAGAGAAAACGCAATGAAAATAAATACCAGAGTGAGGAGATGAGTCAGTAGTCAAACCTTCTATGTGATTCTGGGGCCGCGGTCCCGGACCTTGAGGTTTAAGGCAAAAACCTTTGTCACCGGGGGACACAAATGACTCATTTACACAGTAGCAGCTCTGTGTGTGAAGACATTGACTGAGGATGTATCACACGAAGGGAGAACACAGCAGGTGGCTAAGAAAGCAGAACTTTAAAAAGCCTATTCAACCCAAATTAGGAAGTCTGAAGAAGCAGAGCCCGTAGCCGAAGTGGGGCATAGCTACTTTTGTGAGCATCCATCAAGACTCACCTTGCTGTAGTACCAGGACTCTGTATCAGCCCGGCTTCTTTTGGCAATGTCATCTTATTGAGCTTTGACATCATCACTGATGTCATCCATATTCAGGCTTCAGCTGTTGTCCATTTGCAGAGTAACAGAGGTGTCCGAAATGGACCATGCTATTGAATTGTTTCACTCTCTTATCCTCTTGGGCAGAAGACAAAAAATGACCAGACACAGAGAAGAGAATGAAAGGTTTCCACCAGTTGGGGTATACAAACATCCCAAATGAACAAGCTCAGCTAAAACTGACTCACTTAAGGTGGGATTCAACTCCTTTAATTAAATCTTCCCAAAAGTTGGACTTTAGGTCCCTCTAGAGTCTCTGGAGAGAGAGAGGCAGTCTCGCCCTCTCTTTCCAGCAATATTGGCTGCTGTTCATACTAAAAGCCTGGAATAAGTGTTTGAATTGGTTTGAAATGCTCTTAACTTTTTCAGCGTAACAAATTCATTCTCTGCACATGTTTGCCAATTGGTTTCCTCTTCATACCTGCAAGGAGAAGAAAAAAGATCACTTTGCTCCTCGTGATTCAGCTTAAGCAAGAATATGACTGTAATATTCCTCTACCACCTCCAAATGCTCAAGCTCAGCATGGAAACCAACTGCCGATGCAAGTCATACACGTGTACATCTGGAGGAGATCTTGCATCTTGTGCAGCCTTTGCTGTCCGAAAATTAGATAAGATCAGTTCTAGCCCTAGTTTTAGAGCTTTTATCTTTTTTAAAAATTAGTTTTTCTTGTAATCTTCCATGATACTCTGCATGATGCTCCATTCTGTTTCCAGCTTGGCTCTGTTGCTTTCCAGAACATGCAGCTGCCTCTTCAAGTTGCCAATATAAGTTGCAGACATTGGCTTGATGTTGCTTCTGTAACACTTTTGTTCCTATAGAAATCTCCGTTTGGTCTCCGGCACCTTGTTCTATGCCTCCAAGAACAGGACTTGATACCCAGTAGTAAAGCAGTCAAAGTGTAGTGATTTGTTATACTGGTGACACAGAAATGAACAATTATGGTCCCAGAGTTGGCAAATTGAGGGAGAAAATCTGTGAGTTATTCAGGATAGTATCAGGTGAATGGAGAGGGCATGCGTTTAAAATCTGTCGAACAGCGTCTTCTCTTAAGAAGGTTCTTCAGAAAAATGTATTGGTTGTTACTGTGCAAAAAGCACCGAGTTAGACTCGGCACTGGAGTAGAGTGGGGTAAGTCAGAGGTAATTCAACAGAAGTTAGGGTTCAAGTGTATAAAAATGGGACATTAGAATCAGCTTCTCTGCATGTAACAGCAAAGCTTGACTGTCATTTGCAATAAGACTGCTTTACACCACTCTTGGAGCGTGAAAATACCTTCCTGCCTCCACTGAAGGCTCTTTTTTACTATAAGGTGGTGCAAAATGTCCTCCTCATAAAACCCAAGCAGGTCCTTACTGCAAAGTCAGGCTGCGAGTTTTGACTGCAGTTGCTAGTAAGCAGTTTGGCAAACGCATTCCTTGCGTCGGATGTGCCGTACGGCGGATTGTTATGGCTCTGCGCCTGCAGTGCCCGTTGAGCCAGGCGTCTGTCGCCTTGTCAATAAAAAATGCAAATTTGTTGTTGAGGGTCTTGCTCTGCTCCTTTTCCTGGTGCTTCATAGACTGAAGGTTTGGGTCCATCTCCAGCTTGAGCAGCCGGAGCAGACGCTCATTGACTGCGACCTTGGCAATGGGTGTGCAGACCCCCGAAGCTCCACCGATCCTGCAGCCAAAGCCAGAACCTCCGTAGCCCAACCCTGTGCTTGAGGGGCTATGGCCATATCGCAGGAGGTGACAGCCTCTGATCACTAGTTTGGGCTTCCAGCCTGCGTTGCCACCAACGTTTCTGCTGCTGAAGTGTCCCAGCACAGGGTACCCCACACCACCACCTCCCCAGCACGAGATGTGCTGACACTGTGTCTCTTCGTGCTTCTTGGGATCACCACAGAGCAAGAGCTGAAACTCCTCGTGCCCCCAACTCCGGAGCAGACACGGTACGATTGGCAAGATGTTGAGATCAGGTCGAAGGGGGATGAAGGAGAGGGAGAAGCTGAATGCAGGAGCAGGAGGCAATACACGTGAGTTAACCTGGCCAGAAACCCTCTGCAATGAGAAGCAGAGCTTTCACCCTTTTGTGTCCCAGGAAAACAGGTTTTGGCTGCACAACCAGCCCCAAAAGACCATTTTTAAAGATGTTTATGAGCTTAGGTTGTTTGGTAATATCACACTTGTCTCTTTTGCTGAATAGTGACCTGAGCTGCTTTTAAGTGCACACCTATCGTTGAGTTATAGGCTGCATTTCTAATTTGAATGGGAGGGAATCCCTGGTCCCATAAAAAAATGCATTTACAAACCTCCCTTTTTTTGTAGTAAGCATGAAAGAGAGAAGCAGAACCAATCTTTTGATGTTTGCAGGGCACTGGGAGGGAGGGATTGCTTTCTTTTACATGTGGGAAAAGAAGAATCTGAGTTAAACTCTTGGGAATATTCTAGGGATCCAAACACTGGAGCTGATTTGGTTTGGTATTACATTAGCCTTTAGCCACAGTTGCTCCTTTTGTTATCCTAATTCCATAATTTACTCCTTTCTTTCGTTCATTTGACCTCTGTAATTTTATTGGCCTTAAGTACAATCTTTTAATTCCCTCGGGACTGGAGATGGACCCGTGCAAGCATATTTCTTGGCGGTAGGGCTCTGCTGGTCTGTAACTGCAAGCAGAAAAGAGGTGCAGCAAAGGGGGGTGAGTGCAGGAGGAAGCAGTGAAAGGTTTTTCCAGCTCAGACCTTTGCACCAGCCAGGGAAAAAAACAAAGGCAAAGGTTGAATACATGGAGGTGGTCTCTCATGTTACTTCTCTCTTCCACCGAGTGCCCTGAAGGAGGGAGTCTGTTGTTTTCCCTAGTTTTGGGGGGAGTGTGACTGACACTGGTCAGATTGACACCTCTCGTCTTACTGCTTGCAGAAGTGTCCTCCATGGGGAGTAGCTTAGAAGAGAACTGGGCTTGGTCATTCCTTTCTGGTGAAATTGTTTGGCAAATCCCTGTGAATGTATTTACTTTTTTAGCAAAGGAGGTGGATTCAGAGTGACAAAGATGCAGGAAGGGCAGATAAGTCTTTCCTAGAAAATGAAATAGGTGATTTTCAGTCCCATCTTTGCTGAAATACCAAAAAGGCTGTGTGCCATGGGTGGGAACCCTCTTAATTCTTTTGCCTCCAGTGGGATAACACTGAGGGCTTAGCCCTGAAAATCTCAGCCTTTTCTAAAGGCTTTTATGTGATTTTCTTGGCATACATCGTGGCCTGAGAACATGTTCTGCTCCATGAAGAGGATCAGAGAGAAGTTCATGCTTGCAAGCCTGAAAGTTGGCTTGCCTTGTTTAGCTGCACGACTTTTTAGGGTAAAGCTGTGTGGGAGTTGTATGTGCTAAGCACTTTTTGGGAGTCAGCCTAAAAGGAGTTCCAAGAGCTCAGCATCTTTCATGATTGGGCCCTGGATGCTGGAAAACAGCTGCTACATGTGATAGTTGGCATCTTCCATGAAATGGAAGAAGTCATGTTGGCTTCTTCTCTCGCTTTCTCTCTCTTGGGTTTTTAATTAGAGACCTGAGCAGAGCTCAGTACTGCCAGCTTGTCTGAGCCAGCCCGGCTTCGATCTGCTGACCCAACAAAAACCTCAGCTCAGGAGCATCTGACTGCCCTGGGATCGCATCCTTGTTTAGCACGGGGCCTGATGGCTCTGTTGGCCGCTTTGGAGAGGGGATGGAGACAAATCCCTCCTGTTTCCCCTGCGCAAGCTGCAGGTCTGGAACCGGCCTTTCCAGAAGTTGATGCGTGGGATCCATCTTTCCTGACTTTAAAACACCTTTTGGAGTGCTCCTGCAACGCAGACATCTTCAGCCAACTGCCTGGAGGTCTTTCAGTCCCACAGAGGGAGAGGGAACGAATTGTTTGATCCAAAAGTGTCTGTTTCTGTCCTTTGGCTGGCTTGGATGTAGGTGTTTATGGCCAGGTGAAACCATCCCCACCTTCTGGTCTTGCTCTGATGGCTGTGCAACTTGGAAGACCTCCCAAAGTGCTTGGGTACTGCCGCTCTGTGACCCCTCAGTGTTCCCCCTCCTCTCCAGGACTGAGATGGGGAGGAGGAGGATATGGGAAAGCTCCAAGTGACAGCCAGTGCCTATGGCAAACCTTCTAAACCTTGTTCTAAAATTACCCTTTTAGGTGAATTTCATAATGGCACAGAAACCCCACATTGCTCATGATAAATTTGATTGCAGTTTATTGAAGAAATTTCATAAAACTCGTACAGTCAATGGGAGCAGAAGATGAGAGGAAATGAGCTAGTTACATTTTGGCATATAATTCTCCAACCCTCCTCTTTGCCTCCCTCTCCCTTCTATAAAAAGAGAAGAAGGGGGAAAAAAAAAAAAGCTAAGAACAAAGGCACTAAAGCAGAGATGTTTTTCCAGGTTATGTAAAATCTGTGTTACCAAAGCCTGCTGTTCCTCTTTGTTGTTTTTCCTGTATTTTTAACCCCTGTCTCTACTTTAAGCTCACTCTGGCTGGTGGAAAGGAGAATGGTTTGCTGCTGGGATAGGGTCTAGCAACCTGTAGGTTACATGGTCTTTTGGCTTAAATTATACGTACTGGGTGGGTGAGGAATTAGACGTTATAGAGAGCCAACCCCTTTCACCTATGGAAAATGAAGGCTGCATTTTTGGATTTAGGAAGAGCGAGAGAGCCCTGGAGTGAAACGACAGCAATTCAAGAGGAATTGGGAAACAGAGCAAGTGCCTCTATATTGAGAGGGGCTTCATTTTCAATTCTTCAAGCCTTTGGAGAGAGCAAGCCCAGGAGTGGGGAGCAGGGTTGATTAGGAGGGAACACAAAAGCCTGTGGTCTCAACACACCTTCTGCTTTCTACCATAAGCAGCTGAAGGGACGTGTTCTGCTTTCACGTATGCTGGTATAAATCCAAGTCCTGCATCTACTCTGGATTTGCACCAGGGCACTGGAGCAAAAGGAAGCCCTGGGAAGCTGCAAGCTGAGCTCTAATGATGGCACCCATTAATGGGAAGGTTGATTACTCATTGACAAGCAGCACTGGGCAGCTAGGTGAGGCTTTATGCAGAGGATTAATTGGACTTGGAGAGGCATCTCTCCCAAGCCAATAAGTAGCACAGGGAATATGTTTTCCCCTAATGGGAAGGTGATAAGCGTGGCTTTTTGGATGGTGTTGAAAGGTTTTGTGCTGACAGCAGGAGATGGTGCTCAACCCCTTCTGCTCCAGGTGAGCCAGGTGCTGCTGCGACTTAGCTCCGATAGCTCTTCTTGGTGGTGCTTTTCGATACAAACCTCATGCTCGAGCTGCTTCCCCCACCGGAGCTGAATCCCGCAGCCAGGCAGCTCCCGCTGCTGGAGCTGGCACCGCTTCCCCCCATGCTGAGCCTGTTGCTGATGCCTGACCCCAGCCCCAGCGTGTTCCCACCGCTGTAGCTGCTCCCGGATGAGACCACAGCTGTGATGGGAAGCCATGGGTAGAGGGTTAGTTTGTTTGGAATTTGTACGAAGGGATTTCAACCTTTAGTTTCACACATTCATGGTTTTTCTTGGACAGTCTACCACTGCCTGTATTTCACACATCTTACTCCCCGGCTTTTCTTCGTATCCTGTAGCAGAGCTGGCCTTTGACATCTGAGTCTCCCAGGGACAGGCTCAGTGTACAAAACCTTTCAAGTTCAGAGCTGGCCAGAGAAAAGAGGTGTCAGGCTCTTTGCCTCCCCAGTCCCGCAGAGCACTGCAAAACCCTAATATACTCCATTTTTGTGCTGGTAACTACTAGCTGCATAGCTCATTTTCATTGTCTTATCCTCAGCTCCAGATACATTTAAGGAATAACTCAATGAATAGTCAATCTATGGCTTAAGAGCTAGATTACTTACAAATATTCACTGCACCAACGCCTTCTCCAGCCAGCCTGAAAGAAAGAGAGGACAGAGAAGGAAGGGCTTGTTATTTAGGACAATTTCAAGCAACAGTTTGGCACCAGGACTTTGGATTAACAGAATGGTCTAGAGTGTTAAAGGTCTGATGATGAGTGTCTGACAGTAATTGAAATAACACCCGTAACTGTGTAGGATAGGAGGGTGCTTTCTCTTCAGGTTTTTGTGGCCCTTCCCTCTCTTATTGCAAGGCAAATCTGAAAACATCTACAGGATTGGACATTATTTGGTTTGCAAGGGGAGCCACCCACCTGCTCTCCTCTCCCTCCAGCAGCTTCCTGTAGGTCGCGATCTCAATGTCCAGAGCCAGCTTGACGTTCATGAGCTCCTGGTACTCGCGGAGCTGCCGGGCCAGGTCTGCCTTGGCCTGTTGCAGAGCATCTTCCAGCTCAGCCAGTTTGGCCCTGGCATCCTTGACGGCCATCTCCCCACGCTGCTCGGCATCCGCGATGGCTGTCTGCAAACTGGTGCACTGCAAGAAGTGGAAATAGCTCTGGTGACTGCTCAGTAGGTTTGGACCTCGATTTCCAGGCATCCTTGCAAGGGTAGAGCAAGGTGGTGGAGATGGAGGTGCCCCTGTGTTTGGAGGGATCCTGTGCACCATACCTGTTTCTTTACACTATCAATTTCCGAGTGGAGCCGCTGGATCATGCGGTTCATCTCTGAGATCTCCATCTTGGTGTTGTGGAGGTCGTCCCCGTGCCGGCCAGCTGTGAGCTGCAGCTCCTCGTACTGAGATGGGCAGGGAGATGAGACACCAAGGCACAGTCAGATCTGGGCAGGAGCTTGAACTCATTGGTAGAGATTGACCCTGCTCTGATCCTCTCTTGACTGGGTCTCCTGTCTCTTTCTGTACTCAATCCAAGCTCTTCCTTGTGAGCTTTAACATATTTCCTTCCTCCCTCTATCTCCTTATGCTTTGTCTTTTGTTGTCAAAATGGCATTTTCATGTGTCAAAGAAACTAAATGAAATCCTATCCAAATCGATTTGATTTTACACCCTACTCCCCTCTGCTCTCTCCTTGCGCTCTCCAGTATAAAATAGCCTTTGGGAAATGCTAAACAAAAATTTTCTTAGCTCACCTGGTTAATTTTCACATCCTCACCTTGCTTTGGTACCAGGACTCAGCCTCTGCCCGGCTCCTGTTGGCAATGTCCTCGTACTGCGCTTTGACCTCAGCAATGATGCTGTTCAGGTCCAGATTTCGGTTGTTGTCCATGGACAGGACCACAGAGGTGTCGGAGATCTGTGACTGCATCTGAGACAGCTCCTGTAAGTCAAACAAATTCGTTCTCAGTCCCAAATGTTCACCCTTGTGCTCGTCTCAGAGATGATGTGTAGTAGAGGGGTAGGGATGGAGGGGAACTGCAGCTCCAAACATCTCTCTCAGGCTGGTTCAATCTGGTTGCTACAAGGAAATTGGGGAAATAGCAGAACTGAGGAAATTTGGGAAATTCTTACTGCTTCGTAAAGGGCTCGCAGGAAGTTAATCTCATCTGTCAGTGCATCCACCTTGGTCCCCAGGTCCACCTTGTTCACATAGGCAGCATCTGCATCCTGGAACCGTGACAAAAGAGGTAGTGAACCAAACCATGCCTATCTGCATCCTTGTACAAAGACTAATTGTCATTTCATACAAACCTTTGGAGACAAACCAGAACTGAAGACTTTCTTGACCTCTGTGCCTTTGAACAGAGCCAAGAGTGAATTTGTTTGCTCCCTCCACCTTTTTTTTGGGGGGGAGGGAGGGATGATGTCCATAAATCTAAGCAACTTTTGACATGTCAGAAGCCACTGAATTTCCCTTTTCTTGCTAGTGCAGAGACAGATATTTTGGACAGTGCTTGAAATAGTGGAAGTTTTTCCTGCGGTTGGGACCAGGGGAGCTGTGGAGGGTGGGAATGAATCCAGAAAGGCTGGCTGCAGAAGAGCCAGAGCATCTGGTGGAATGACTACAAGGTATGGATGACCTAGATCTGATCTGGTACCTGGGGGACCAGGACTCACCTGAATTTTGGATGAGGGGCTTGAAACAAGAACGAGCTATTGCCAAGGACTGACACATTGGCACAATTGGGTGTTTCTGCTTCAAGGAGGGATGACTACGCGTTTGCTAAGTGCTTTGGCCAACTTGGCACTGCCGGATAAAAAGGGTTATTTGCATTCAAATGCGTTTTGCTTTTTAAAAGTGTGTCCCTTCTTTGTTGTTGGCACCTCACCTTCTTGAGCAAAACGAAGTCATTCTCTGCAGTTGTGCGCTTGTTGATCTCCTCTTCGTACCTGTTGGGAAGGGGACGTGAGCATCCCTTTACAGCTTCCATACTGCAACCCACCCCGTCCACCGTGGGCGTATGGAAATCCCTCCTCCACACATTCATTGTAGGGTGCTTGTGGAGAGACTAAAGAGTCTGTTCCCAGGGGCATTTACCACCGATGTGTAGGTCTTTGGTGGAAACAACAAACGTAGCTACCTAATAACGCCATGTCCTTGCTATGTCAGTGCGTATGTTATACGTAGCATTATTAGATATATATATATCTCTCACCAATTATGATAGAAAGGCAGCACCCTTGGGCTAGATGGTGGGAGGAGACCATCTAGAAAAGCTGCAGGCCTTCAGTAAAGGCACGTTTTATCCTCCCAGAAGTTTTCGCTGTGAATGAGAGCCTTGTACTCTCTAAATTTTTCTCAGGCCGGGAGGGCTGGGTGGAGCCGTAGCTGAGCTCATCGCCACCACGCCTGGGTTAGTCAGAAGAGCTGGGATCTCTGACGCCAGCTCCCGCAGTGGCTTCAGGAGGGCTGGGGATGGCTGGGGAGGAGGGAGGATGATGGCCTGGGCAAGGAGAGCCAAGGTCTGGATCAGCAGCAGTGCGCAGTCCCACTCTTGGGAAGGGATAAAAACCAGCAGTAGCCATGGACTGATGCCCAGCTCAAATGAAATGATTATATGGGGGAGATGAAAGACAGGAGTTCAAAGGAAGGAATCCATGCAGCTAATGAAACCTTAGCCTTTCATGACCCTTTCATGAGGGAAGATTTCTACATATCGAGAATATCCAACCCTTAAAATCATTTCCATTAAAGCAAAGTCCTAGCCTGTATATAGTTTTATGGGTCTCTAAGCTCTTAGCCACATAGAAGAGGAAAACTAATTTGGCATTTGTCTAATTTCTAATTGCAGTATGGATTAGTATTTGACTCAGAAGAGCAAAGCATTAGGAAGAAATCCTTGGGATCCACAAAGTTTAAAATAAATAAAGGTAAGAAGAACAAATTCCTAGGAAACGGGGACAGAAGCAGTGACGTCCTTTTGGTAGGCGTAGGCATTGTTGCCACAATGCAAGGTGATGGTCCCTGCCCAGCAATGTGTATGATGTAATTGAACTTTTGCCCAAAGATTCCCTGATCTGGAGCCAGAAGGAATATTTGCCACTTTGTCAGATACAGGCAGAGTATTAAAGTCTGAACCTCTTCTACGATGTGACCTTTGGTTGTCAAAGGATTTCTTGTCTGAAGTCATTGTGCACCCAAGGGTCTTTCCTCAGCTGAGCAATCTCTGTTGCTGCTTTGCTGCTCCAGACTGTGCTAATGTTGGACATTGCTTTTCAAAATTTAAAATTGCTTTCACCACAGACCTGCAACGAGAACAGGAGGAGGACACTCTCTGACCCGGTTAATCCGTAGCAGTATTGTGCTTACAACTGGGATTCATCTCAAGTCAGCTGCCTGGAATTTGGCTATTTTGGCCCTCTTTGGAATTTCTTCTGTAGGTGATGGAGAAAGATATTTCTCTCTGGAATGTCATTTCTCACATCCTAAAATGAATTAAGGAAATCCGATGGCTGATTTGTAAAACCCTGAGGTCTTACATGGCCAAACTGACCCAGGACAGAATTATTTTCTCTGTTAAACGTTTCTTTTCTGAAGGCACAGAGAACTATAAAAAAAGAAGTCTCAAAGTAGACCGTGGATGATGATTTCTCTTCCCCAAGGCAGTCGTTTCTGTTCCGATGCTACTTTTGGGCTAGAGGCACTGTTGGTGAAGGTGGCAGAAAGTGTCAGACACATGATCTCCCAAGAAAGGGAGAGCGGAGGGTTTTTGGCAGAATGCGCGTGTCCTGGTTTTGAATTGCAGCCTGCACCTAGCTCTCATCTCTCGTTTTTCTGGTTCCAGATTGACAATTTAAGCTTCTTACTTATTCACATCCATTAAGCAGAGTATCCCTTGTGGGCATGGTAGCAGACACTAGCGCTTGATAGATGTTTTTCCAAAGTACAAAGAGTGGATGAGAGAAGGAACTCCTCCTCCTGACAGCCTAAAGAGTCCAAGACCTGAGCTGAAACCCTCGCCCAAGATTTCAGTGACTTTCCATGGGGTGGAAGCTAACTCTTGACTTTCAGAAATGCTAAAATATCCAATACATTGATATTAGGGGACATTATAATAATTAAAATTAAAAAAAAGAAAACCAAAGAAAACCACTTAAAGACACATTTAAATTTAATCTTTCTTAGACAATTTTTCTCTCCTGGAAAGGAACCCCCATCAGTAAGAAATACAAGTGTTCAGAATGCTCAATAGTCTTGTTAAGATTCAGGTTTTATCCTGGTCTGTATTAAAATGACTATGCAGGAGCTGAAACCATTTGGAAAGCTTAATCTCTGAGTAGACTAAGTTTTTGAGAAGCTGCTCCTGAACTCCTGTGGATGGCCGATCTGAGCCTTTTGCAACATTTAGAAAGTTCACCTGTCCCTGCAAAAAATTGCATACGTCTTGCAAGGGGTAGAGTGCTGCTGCCATTAATACAGCAGCTAAAGTGAGGGGAACTGAGTCCCTTTAGTCCTTTCTGAGGTCTCACAGTTTTGGGGTTGCCTTGGGTCTTTTAACTCATCCAGGAAGAAGACAGAGTGGGGGAAAAAACTGGACGGATTTCTTTCTCTGTGTGTTGCTTACCTGATCTTGAAGTCTTCAACAGCATCCTGCATAGCCTTCAGCTCCGAGCTGAGCTGCAGCCGATCCCCTCCTAGAGCCTCGAGCTGTCTCCTCATGTTGCTGATGTATGCGTCAAACATAGGTTCAAGGTTATTTTTCACAATTTTTTGGTCTTTCAAGAGGCTCCATTTGGTCTCCAGTACTTTATTTTGTTGCTCCAGGAACCGCACCTGAAACCCATCAGAACAATTTAAATCATTTGGGATCAACTCAAAACCTGCCTTGCTTTTCATGAGATGGGAGCTTTAACATGAGGGGTTTTTTTGCTTTGCTTCATGTAATTTAGAGTGGGCTTTAGAGAGGTATATCATCAAAAGATCATTGGTAGGAAGATTTGGAAACCAGGAGCAATATTCAACTGCAAAAAAAATAATTTGCACCACATGCAGACCGTCTATAGAGCTCTGACAAAATGAGCTATGTAGACAGTCTGGATATGGAGGTAACAAGCTGGACAAAATCCGTAACTCTGTGCATGAAGGATTTACAAGTAAATATTTAATGTTGAGAGCAATCCTGATCCTACTCTACAGGCAATGACAAACATGCCAGGCTGGATGAAGTGGAACACGTCTTACCTTGTCAATGAAGGAGGCAAATTTGTTGTTGAGGGATTTGATCTGGTCCTTCTCCTCCTGCCGCACTCTCTGCATGTTGGGGTCAATCTCCAAGTTAAGAGGTACCAAGAGGTGTTGGTTGACCATGACCTCTTGAATACCTCCAGGGCCACATCCTCCTCCAAACCCAAACCCAGCTCCACCAACTCTATATGCCAACCCGCCATGACCTGACCCATAACTGTATCCTGATCTAGCAGAACAATACCCTCCGCTCATGGAAATCCTCTTGCTTGCCCCTAGATTGTGAAGGCTCCTGCTGCCAAAACCACCGTTGATCTGTCCCATGCCTCCGCCACTGCTGCGGGACATGGACATGGAGCTGAAGCTGCTTCGGTTAACAGGCATAGTGGCAGAAGCAGTGCTGAAACTGCTCTCTGAAAGTGAGTTCTCTTGACCTAATGCCGACTGACTTCTGTGCAATTGTTCGCCGGTGGCAAGAGCAGAGGACAATGAGGTGAGATGGCAGGTGAGTAGAAATCTTTAAGAGTTTGGATCAGGAGTCCCCCTCTGCCTTTTATCCTCTTGGAGAGCTGGGCTTGTCCGCAGAGGACTGCAGCTCAGCTGACTGAGCTAATTGGTTTGGTATGCTGGCACGTGGCCACCTTTCCCAACCCGTTAATCACCAGACTCGCTAAAGCGATGGGCTGGCAACCTTCAGGCTCATAAAGCTAACCAAATTTTCTAACCTGTATTTTTCAGAGTGGGGATTACTGGGGGGGGGGGGGGGGAAATGTCCGGAAGTTCCCTTTGAGCTTACTTTTAACTTGGGTAATGGTGTCAGTGTCCATTTAGTTTAAAGCTACTGGGACTGAAGTTGCCAGAAGAGGGAATCTAGAGATGTTGAAAATGCCAATTTGATGTGCTTTGCTAAAGAAAAAGCTGACTTTGCTCCCCAGTTGCCAGCTGTCTTGGGGTAGGAGCAACCTGTCCTGATCTAGGCAAGAAGTTAGATGTCTTCGTCTGCGCTCATCTTTGCAGGCAGCACTTTGCACAGAGGTACTTCTGGTAAAGGTGATAATTTGGGACATACCCGTGCCTTTCTGTTGGCTGGATGCTTTGCTCAGCCGCAATGCTGCATACTGAGATCACTGAAATTTTGTACGCGGTCCCCCAGAGAGGAAGCCTGACTTGTAAAAGTCCAGGTCATCGGGTGCCTGTTTGATGCTGGACGGTGTTTAAACCAAATACCAGTTCTGCTGGTGTCAGTGGAAATACAGTCCAGAGATGCCAGAGAAAGATGGGCAGGTGTGGAAGAGGACAAGCCGTTTCCTTTCCAGTAGTGCGTTATTGTGCTTAGATCTAGAGGATTAACGACAAGCTGGGGTTTATTTTATCACCTTCTCTTTAGGCTAGGAGTCAGCATGCACTTAATGTGCGTCATGTTTACCTCTAGTGCTTTAGTCACTCGGCAGGGTTGTGTCAGAGACTGAACTGGCACAATCTGCTCAGGTAATCTCAGCACAGTATTTTTTTTTTTCTTTTTTTTTTAATAGGGACTTCGGTGCTTTTGTAGTTTGTGTTTCGTTTCTGCTGTTCAGGAGATCAGAGAAGGGGAACTAAACCTTCCTTACCCTCAGGGGTTTTATCTATCTCACAGCCTGTGTCTGAGGACATGATTCTTCCCAGAGAGGGTGAGTTTGGGATTTTAATGGGTCTTTTCCATTTCTAATTATGGTAATGGCAGTGACGGCATTTTATTAGCCCCTGCAGCTAGTGCATGTACAGAACAGCGTGAGCTGAAATACTTGCTTTCTTGGGAAAAAACAGATTTATATCCCTACATGACTCATCACATGAAAACTTGAAAGATTACAGGGGTTTGGGCACGATCAAGGTGGCATGAAAATGCTGAGATGCCGTAATGTAGGAATTTAGATAGAAGGATGTTTTCTCTAGTGCCTACTATGAAGAGTAGGTATTTTCCCATCCTTTGGAAGATACTGATGCTAAAAAAGCTTTGCTCACACAAATGGGAATGGAACCTCCAACTGCTCTATTCCTGTTGGATATAAGAGGTGTCCATGGAGTTGCAGTGAGTGCAGAGGAAGGAAAGGTCTCAACCTGTGTGTATGACTTTGGTTTGTTTACCTTCAGCTCTACTCTGCTATGTCAACCACTCTTTTCCCCAAGGTCCTATAAAGTAATTGAAATTAAAAGGAAGATGCGACGGAATTAATTCCACATGCCTTTTATTAGACAAACACTGGGAAACGAGGATTTCAGAGAGTCAAAGAACAAACAGGAGCATGCCATGTTTTATATAAATAAGGACAGCTAGATTTGACTTCCACATCTTTTGCAAGTAACAGGGTAAGGATTGCACACAATACGAGAGAAAACTTGGCACGCGCTAGCTGACAGTGCTGATGTCAGACTTTAATAGCATCTCTTGGTCGAAGAGGTGGTGGTGATGTACTTTGTGCTGGAGCTGTTTCCACCAACCACACATGACCCGGCTGTGCCTTGTCCACTTCCAGAGCTGAAGCCCATTCCTCCAGCACAGAGCCCACCTCCAACACCACTGCTGCCTCCGAAGCTGAGACAGTTTCCACTTCCATATCCCGTTCCTACAGTGGTTCTGGTCACAGCTGCAAGAGGAAAACACTCTCTTTAGAGGCATCCACAAACAGTGGGCTCTGAGTGGCAGGGAGACAAATGTAAAAGTTGCCAAACTATTTTTAAAAGTTACTTACAGATATTCACTGCGCCGGCACCTTCTCCAGAGAGCCTGTTAGGGAGCAAAATGAGCCAGTAAGAATTCAAAGGGAACCCATGGTGGGAGCTGGTTGAAAAGGCACGAATATTTTTGGTGGAATGGAAAGTTTTGTGCAAAAGGCTAACATCCTCCCAAATATCTCATCTTCATGGGCAATTGCTCGCCTTTAAACAAGTTTCAGGTCTTCTCAGTGTGAGAAGCCTAAACCTGATAAGGGTCTGGGACTCCATTGCACCTCTGAAAATTGGGATATAAAATTGCACCCACCTGCACTCCTCTCCCTCCAGCAGCTTCCTGTAGGTCGCGATCTCAATGTCCAGGGCCAGCTTGACGTTCATGAGCTCCTGGTACTCGCGGAGCTGCCGGGCCAGGTCTGCCTTGGCTTTCTGCAGAGCATCTTCCAGCTCAGCCAGTTTGGCCCTGGCATCCTTGACGGCCATCTCCCCACGCTGCTCGGCATCCGCGATGGCTGTCTGCAAACTGGCGCACTGTGGAGGAAAAACAGCGGTTGCGTTCCTTACCTAGAGCATAGACCAGTTCTTTGTACCCTGAGGTCATGATGCCTGGTCTAGATGCAGAAGACTTTGGGTTAACATCTATGGGTGTGATCTTAATGATCATTAAGTTGATCCATGTTCTGGGCCAGGTCACAACCTGGATTTAATCTAACTCCACACCTTTTAACATCTCCTTAGGTTTACTAATACTACATTAAGTTACTCTTAGTGATGTTACTGCACTGAGATAAATGCTGTCATATTCATTCCTGATCCAGCAGAACTCACTGAAATGCGTTTATTTTTATTCCCTGGAGTTGGCTGGGCAACCAAGAGGTTAGACCACAGCAAGAGTTAAGTCTTAGGCATTTACGCTGCCCTTTACCTGTTTCTTCACGCTGTCGATTTCAGACCGCAGCCGCTGGACGTGGCGGTTGAGCTCGGAGATCTCCTGCTTGGTGTTACGGAGGTCGTCGCCGTGCCTGCCTGCCGTAGCCTGCAGCTCTTCGTACTGTCATGGAGAGAGGAACAACCGGTCAAGGTAAAATATATTGGATTTAGAGCCAAGCAGAATTTGGGTATGTGGGTGTATGTGTATGTTCTCAATCCCAAATTAGCACTTCCAAACTTTATAGGATTATTAAATCTGAAGACATCCCGTGTTATAAAAATCGCAGTCAGACCCACCTCCCCGTGGGGATTTGGGATGGGGAGTGTGGTTTTCCCATTGCAGAAGCCATCTTTGGCACTCACCCTGGACTGGTACCAGGACTCGGCCTCAGCCCGGCTGCGGTTGGCGATGTCCTCGTACTGCGCTTTGACCTCGGCAATGATGCTGTCCATGTCCAGGCTGCGGTTGTTGTCCATGGTCAGGATGACAGAGGTGTCGGAGATCTGGCTCTGCACCTGAGACAGCTCCTGCAAAAGCAGCCGGTATTTTGGTGAGTCGCAGGCATGAGGCATGAATGTGGCTCGGAGGGAGGAAACCCCCCAGTTAGAGAGTGGACCTGGGTGTACAAAGTGATTTTTTCCAGGCAGGGTTAAGACAGCAGGTGAAATGGAAAAAGCATTGACTTATTTAGTGCAACAGAGTGGAAAATAATTGGTCCTGAGCCTCTGAAGTGGGAAAGGAAGGTGAGCACATTGGAAAGTGGGAGAAGGATTTAAATGCTGGTGCTTACGGCTTCATAAAGGGCTCTGAGGAAATCTATCTCCTCCACGAGGGAGTCCAGCCTGGCTTGCAGCTCTGTCTTGTTCATGTAGGCAGCGTCCACCTCCTGGAAGAGGAAACACATCACAAAAATGAAGCGGTTTTCAGAGAAGCTGAAGAACATGTTTCTCGCTATGCTTACACAGGCTGGGAGACACAGCGTGCGTGCACCCACCTTCTTCAGGATCACAAATTCGTTCTCAACAGCTGTGTGCTTGTTGATCTCCTCTTCGTACCTGTGGCACGGAATTGAGAGTTGGTCTAGGCTTGTACAAAAGTTGTTATTATATACCATATTTTCTGCCTGTGACTTTCAGCCACGGGGAGCTGAGGCTGAATATGTCTCATATTGAACTTAACCTGGGCCTTACTGCAAAGATTCTATCAGCAAAAACGCCTTCTTTCCTTGTTTGATTGCACAGACGCAACCCACCCTGCTCTCCAGGCAGACTTGGGTAGACTTACTTGTTCTTGAAGTCCTCAGCAAGGCTTTGCACCTTGTTGAGCTCCCCTCCCAAGTTCTCCTTGTCCGTCAGCAAGCTGTTCAGCTGTCTCCTGAGGTTGTTGATGTAGGTCTCGAAGAGGGGCTCAATGTTGTTTCTGACTGTTTTGTTCCCCTGTTCTTGCAGAAGGGCCCACTTGGTTTCCAGGACCTTGTTTTGTTGTTCAAGGAATCGGACCTGGATAGAGAAAGGAAATGTTTCAGAAACAGTGATTTTAGGATGAATTTCCTTAGAGAGGCAAGGCACAATTCACTTGTTGAAAGGTGGGAGCTCTCAGCCCTTGGGGAACAGCTGACAATTTATACAAGCAAGCACTGCACATTCCTGCTCTCTTTGCAAACTCTGCTTCCTTACATCCTGTATCACCATTTTCCCCATGTTGGCTGGTTTCATCTCAGCCTTAACATGGGATGAATGGTCTCAAACCCAGAACCCCTCAGGTTTTATTCCCAGGCTGCTGATGTTAGAAATGGCAGTTCAAGAGCAGCAAAGTTGCTGATAAAGATATAACTTGCCCTTGTTTGTGCTTCCCTACTGAAGAATCGACACAGCATAACCGAGAAATCTTATGTCTCACCTTGTCGATGAAGGAGGCAAATTTGTTGTTGAGGGTTTGAATCTGATCCTTCTCATCCTTACGAATGCTCTGGATGTTGGGGTCAATCTCCAGATTGAGAGGTTTCAGAAGGCTCTGGTTGACTGAGACTTCATGGATGCCTCCAGCAGGGACAACAGGGAATCCAGGGCCACCCATGCCACCACCAAACCCGAAGGCACCACCAAAACCACAGGAGATCCCAGTGCCAGCACCAAAACCTGCAGGTCCGTAGAAGCCACCACCCCTTCCAGCCACGGAGATCCTCTTGCATCCACCAAGACTGTAGAGGCTCCTGCTTCCAAAACCTCCACCAAATCTTCCATACCCAGCGGCAGTACCGCAGCTTCCACCTTGGGGTGCAGAAGGTGAGCAGAAGCTGATGCTGCTGGCATTTGGGATGAAGGCAGAAGCAGCACTGAAGCCAGTTTTGCTCTGGTTCCTTGCAGCGCACTGGCGAGACATGGCAGCTGATGTGAGCAGGGTGAGAGCGGTGGGAAGAATAAAGCAGCGAGGAAGTGGTTGAAGGCAGGAAGGTGAAGCTGTGCTCCCCCGGGCTGGGACTGACCCTTTTATACCCTTACTAGCTGGGGATGGGTCTGGCGTGGTGCTCATCTTACTGATTAACTGGGCTCGGCACACCCAGCAGCAAAGCAGACGGTGAGTTTGCCGTGAGCTCAAGCACCTATGAAACACTCACAAAGTGCACGAGTTGCATTTTTGGTGACAGTCATGATCTGGCTGTCGAAATATCTGAGAAAACACTGAATACTGCCTGCTCAACTCCTGTTCACAGCCATTCCTTTCCCACTCCCTCCTTTCACCTCTGCAGTAGATGGTTCCCCATGTTGGGCAAGCGCTCGCTCATCTCTATTTCATGGATGAATCAATCCCTCTGTTGCGTAAAGGCACATTATTTCACGGTGCAGTGGTCTGAGATCTGAGAAATCTGTTATTGCGGGTCTGTGTTTTCCTGGTGCTGTGGTTTTGAGTAAACCCCAGCGGGGCATCAGCACCTCAGGTCCCGACTTGTCGGAAATTGTGGACTTTTGTTCTTATGACCAAGCAAGAGTCAAGGTGGGGATGGGGTATTAGTGGAAGTCTCGGACCATCAGCTATCAAAAACGAGCTGGGGAGCGGGAAGGACATGGAAGGTAATTTTATGAATGGTATTTTCAGACCTTTTCTTTCTGCAAAAAGTGTCTACGTTTCATCCTGATTCAGACTGACAACAAATGATGAAAAACCAGAATATGACCTGGGAGGGAGTTACCGTTGGCTGTGACGACACAAAACCTGACTTGGCGATTTCTCAGGGCTTCACCTTTGCAGACTTTTGGGCTGTTTCCTGACTCATGGGGTGACCTTGTCTCTACACGGTGTGAAGCCTGTTCCCAGGCTCCCCTCCCCACGTCTGTTCTCTTTCCCCTCCGATATCTCTTACTCACAAGGAAATTCAGTGCTTGGGATCTGAGCCGACAACACTGTTCACAGACAACTCCCTCTACTCTTATTCTGCATAGCACCCAGGAAAAGTCGCATAGTGCATTTCCCTGGTGAAAGACATGTGCTGTCTTGACTCGCCCTGTCCCCTGTACAATGGGCGCTTATCCCAGAGCAGGCAAGATGCTTGAAAGTCACTCCCAGTGTCTTGTCTGGATGCCCAGGGATGCCCATGCTTCTCTCAGACCCTGCAGCCCTTTGGGTTTGCTGAGGTATGTCTCTCTTGTGGATACCATGCCCAAGCTGAACGCCTGCTCATCAGAGGCGGTAGCAGCCAGCTGCAGAGCATTGCTGGGAGGTCGTAGCTTTCCCCAGCCAGTGGAAAGACACGTGCAGGCACCAGGCTATGGACCAGGTGTTTGCAGATGCGTCCTTCGAGCATGCACTTGTGCTTGCCATTTCACACACGGAGGCTGCACGGTCAACTGAGTTTGACCAGAAGGTCCCCAGAGGGTAATTTGCAGATGCCCATCATCTCTTTTTGCCTTTCAGCCATACTTTTTGTTTCTATTTTTCTCTCTATTCTTCTAATGTTTCCATTACATGCCTTGGAACAAAGCTAAAGTAACTGTTCTGGGAGTGTTTCAGCTACTGTGCGTTGCAACAAGCAGCAGTCTTTGAGAGAAGCGCTTCTGTGACTAAGCTGCCGACTGTCTGTCCTAAAGAACTCTATAAAAACGTTATGGGTAGCAACTAGTAATCAGTTCCCTCCGCGCGTTGCAAATTCAAGCCCCTGAGTGGAGTGCAAGCACCGTTCATTTCGTTATGACTAAGGTTTTAATCTGGGCTGTGCTAGAATTAACGAGGGCTGTCCTCTCCCACTGAAATATAAGCCCCAGGTCATTCCTACATCTGTTTAACTTGTCCAGCAGGACCGGATGCAGAAGGTTACGTACGTGGTGACCAGAGCCTTGCTCTGGAACAAGGACAGCTGTGCATTGGTCGTGCATCCAGAGGTGCCAACCTTTGCCACGGTGGTTTTCTGTATCTTACTTAAAAAGGGATGCCCTTGGAGAACAAATATTCTGGCCCCAGCCTTTTCCATGTGAGATGAAGGGCATCATAATCTCTGTGTTATGACCCTGGTGTTGATGCAATGGATGGCATCCATCTGACCTGCCTGTTGGCTATATACGTTATATCCTCTTTGGTTAGAGAGTGTGTTTGGGCAGATGAGGAAGACCATTGCTTAACCTTGCCCAGGCTGCTGTTCAGAGTGAGGATATTGTTGCTTCCCACCAAGCCACTGTGAGTATTCAGCAGGGAGAGGTGGAGAGCCGCAGCAGACCCATAACCAAGCCTGCAAGTCATTGGAAAGGAGATTTCCTGAGGGATACAGAGAGGAACGTGCAGAGTTCAGAACATCCTAGAAAATTTTAGGAAACTGCTGGTCTCAAAGGAAAATATGAATACAGCCTGTTGTTCGGGGACTGCCAGTTCCCCTCTATTTGCCCATCCCTTCGAGTATCTTCCAAGAATGCTTCTCTACCCATTCCTTGAACTAACTGAAATACATGGGGCGGGAGTGGGCACTTTTTCTAATCACATCTATTTGTTCAACTCATCTTCCACCAATGACATCTGTGACTTTGTAGCTTTCAGACAGATGATGCTCTGCTTTTACTTCTTAATTAATTTCTCCTGATTAGTCAGAACTACATCTAAAATTGCTACACCTCCTCTGGATTTTCTCCACCTTCACAAAACAAGATCTTGTCTCCAATGTATTCCAGGAATGTGAAGGAAGATTGGATCTTGAAGACTTTCACTTTCCAACCGGTATCCTATTTTTTGATATTTTTTACAGCTATTGGATGTGCAACACGTAATTCAACATAGTACATGAATGCGTATGGACCAGATCCTCCACCTGCTTATAGTCAAAGGAGAGGAACATGTGAGCATCAAGACCCAAGATAAACACGTAAAACAGCGTGGCCAGTGCTCTGAACAGAAAGGGAGTGCTTTCAACCCACTCCCGTTTGCCCTGCTGGCATCTACGCTTAGGTGAGACAGCTCACGGTAAACGGGGTTTTGAGATGGACTGATACACATGAACAAGTCGGGTGGTTGCTCTGACTCCCCTGGTAATTAGTTCCCTATTGTTATAAGTTTATGCAGGTACATCACAGGCTTGGCACTGCCCGTTGTACCCCCCGGGAGCCAGGCTCTTGGATGTTGTACTGGCTGGAAGCTGCATAGTAAATTAATCTCAGACCTTTTTCCCTGTGCCCGACTCCTGCCTTGGCGTGCCCTGCGTTTGGCTTCCAGGTGTTTTACTTGCACAGTGGGGAGAACATTGAAATCAACGGCAAACCTGCCTTCGGTGCTTCGCTGTGCCTCGGTGTTTCGGCTGCTAATGGAGAGATTCAGGAAATGTGAATGAGGAGCAAAAATCTGCGTCTTTAACTGGGCAGGGCCCTAGGAAAAGTGCTTGTTATCTGCATTTGCATTTGCTGTTCCATGTCTTTAATTAAAAGGTCCACACAATAGAATAAATTACACATGCATTTTTATTAGACAAACACCAGAAAGTGAAGAGAGACAAACAGTCATGGGACACATTTTATATACAAAATCCGGCCAAAAAATGCTGAGCAGTAACAAGCAAGTTGCAAATTTAAAACGGTTGGACTGACATTCTATAGCAGAGCCCTACACGATGCGTGCTAGACAACACAGCTGAGAGAGAGTTCCTAAAGTGAGGCTCCTGCGTGACAAGACATAGGGTTTAGGTAGCCCTCATTCTGTTGACCCCAACTATGCTTTAGGAAAGGACCAGTGTTAAGGTGTTTTCTGGCGAGTGAAGGCGTCTGAAAGGAAACTTCTAGCTTCTGTAACTTCTTCTGGTGGAGGAGGTTGAGACGAACTTCACGCTGGAGCTGCTGCTGCCTCCGAGGGTGGTGCTGCTAACCCCAGGACCGCTTCCGCAGCTGAAGCTGTTCCCCATGTTGCAGATTCCCCCTCCCATGCTGAGGTTGCTTCCTCCTCCGTATCCCGTTCCCACAGTTGTTCTGGTCACGGCTGGAAGAAGGAGAAGGAAAAGCTCTCAGTTTCTCTGGGCATTGGCTCCTTGGTGCAGAGACACACTAATGCTTAAAGGAGGTCATTGCGTGTATTTTAGAGACTTACAGATATTCACTGGGACGCCATCTCCAGCCAGCCTGTTAGGGGACAGAACACAACAAGGTAAGGGCGTAAGAAGTCGGTTGGGAGTGGTGGGAAAGAATAGGGTACGTTTCCTAGAGACCTTTGGGGGAAAAATCAAAACTCGGCATAACTCAGGGACGCTTCCTGCAATGTTATTTCCGTCAGCTAGGACAATCTTCCTCCCTCCCCGCCCTCTAATGCCCTGTTTAGCATTTCAGAAACACTGAGCATCTCCAGTGCTTGCATTGCTTTGCTCCTCCAACATCAGGACTAGAAGGGTTGTGTTTCCCACCCACCTGCACTCCTCTCCCTCCAGCAGCTTCCTGTAGGTCGCAATCTCAATGTCCAGGGCCAGCTTGACGTTCATGAGCTCCTGGTACTCGCGGAGCTGCCGGGCCAGGTCTGCCTTGGCCTGTTGCAGAGCATCTTCCAGCTCAGCCAGTTTGGCTTTGGCATCTTTGAGGGCGAGCTCCCCACGTTCCTCAGCATCCGCGATGGCCGCTTTCAGATTTGCACACTACAGAAGAGAAACCCCCAGTCAAATTCCCCATGCGAGACCTAGACCTGTTCTTTATCTCCCCTGAAATCACAAGATCTTATTGCAGCACCATCAGCTTAACCATTTTAGTGACAGTGCTGCTCTTGAGAGAAAACGGATCAAGCTGAGCAGAACTTGCCTAGGTTGCCCCTGATGTTTTCCTTCCTCCCTCTTGCAAGTCAGGGGGTAAATTGGTTAAAAGTGTGAGGTTTGCTGGTTTTTACCTGTTTCTTCACATTGTCGATTTCAGACCGCAGCCGCTGGACGTGGCGGTTGAGCTCGGAGATCTCCTGCTTGGTGTTACGGAGGTCGTCCCCATGCCTGCCTGCCGTAGCCTGCAGCTCTTCGTACTGTCACGGAGAGAGGAACAACCAGTCAAGGTAAAAATCCATTGGTTTTGGAGTAACCCAGGTGCCTGAGAGCATGGGTCCCTCCTTGAGCCCAGACTAGCAGCTGGAGTGCTGCTGTACAAGGTGCAATATTTGAGAAGGTTTTTCTTGGAAGAGTCAGTCTTTATCTGTTCAAGACAAGACATGAAGCTAACAGCATGGAAACCCCCAGTTTCTTCACCTTGGTTTGGTACCAGGACTCTGCTTCAGCCCGGCTGCGGTTGGCGATGTCCTCGTACTGCGCTTTGACCTCCGAGATGATGCTGTCCAGGTCCAGGTTTCGGTTGTTGTCCATGGTGAGAACGACAGAGGTGTCGGAGATCTGCGTCTGCATCTGAGACAGCTCCTGCAAAGTGCACAGGGGATTAGGTGAGCCAATTCACTTGGGAGATGCCTTTTCATCCTTCCAGATGAGCGTGCAGACCTGGGAGAGGCTACAGATTGTTATCTAAAGAGACGGTTGGTGTAACTCTAAAGAGGTAAAGGATTTAGCATCTCCTGGGGGAAGAAATTACAGGCTTTCAGAGGAAAGGAGGGAGGGAAGCTCTTAAATGAGAGTTGAAATGTCTTGGGAGCTGGTTGTACTCACTGCTTCGTAGAGGGCTCTCAGGAAATTAATTTCTTCAATCAGCGCATCTACCTTGGCTTGTAGTTCCACCTTGTTCATATAGGCAGCATCTACATCCTGGAGGACGAGAGATTTAGGTAATGCGCTTGAAACTCTTATTAGCAGGTCAGGAACACGTGTATCTCTGGAATAACAGTCCAGGGAAGAAACCGTAAAAAAAGCTTTTGGAATATGAATGGATGGATTTGTGAATGAATAGGTGATTAGAGCTCTACAAATAGTCATGAGATGGTATTCTGTAATTTCCTCTCACCTTCTTGAGTGTCACAAATTCATTCTCTGCAACTGTACGCCTGTTGATTTCATCTTCATACCTAATGGAGGGAGGCAGAAGGAGCATTTGTTTAGGCAAGTAACAGACAGAGGTGATTTTAGTTTGCTGGAATGAACTTCCTTAAGAGCATTTTGCATACATTGTTCTTTTCTCCTACAGAGCATCTGAATAAGAGACCATGAGCATGTTCCTAGGCTAAACTAGTTAAAACAAGTACACCAAAAAAATTTTAAAGAATCCATTCCTTTTTTCCTATTTCTGGCCATTAGTCATACTCCTGCCTCTCTTAAGCAAATAAAGCACGCTGTCCTGAAACTCTCAGACCTACCATGTAATTTTTTTTTTCTCAGTAGGTAATTTAGTTAATAAGTCTTTGATCGTATTCTAAATTATTCCCTAAATGTTTTTGTATTTGGATCTGTTACTCCGTTACCGTTTATCTTGAGAAAACGTCACAACCTTCACTGTCGGGAATTCCTGTGTCCCGGACGCTCCCGGATCTCCCAGTTGGCTTAAGGATGTTGAATGGAGAAAGGCTGCACCTACCTAGGTAAGTAGACCGCTAGCTCAATGGACTTACTTCTTCTTGAAATCCTCAACCAGGTACTGCGTGTTGACAAGCTCTCCTTCCAGCCTTCCTTTGTCGCTCAGCAAATTGTTCAGCTGCATCCGGAGGTTGTTGATGTAAGTCTCAAAAAGCGGCTCCAAGTTGTTCCTAACTGTTTTCATCCCCTGCTCCTGAAGCAGGCTCCACTTGGTTTCCAGCACTTTATTTTGTTGCTCAAGGAATCGGACCTGCAAGCAGAAATATCCTGAAGATGTTTTGAAAGAACAGAGATTCTGGAGAGCTTTCCTTGCAAACAGGGGATCTCAGTCCCAGCTGAGGTGGTAAAGTATTCTTTCCAGCTGGTTTTCATAGCCAAATTCTCATCTGGTAGAAGAAGGAATTTGCTATTTGACTGCAGGGACCCTGCTCAGCATTGCAAACAAACTCTGGAATGATTTCTGATTTTCTTGCACCACGCTTCCCCTTCGTAGCTTTGCTAAATCAAGACAAGGTGCGTGCATTTTGTGTGAAGAGTGCGCACAAAAAATCAGATAAGAGCAAAACAGGGTTTGCACTCTTACTAAGAAAACAATAGTAAAGTGCCATTTCTCCTTCCCTTCAGTATAGCTCCCCTACCCCACAAAATCTCCAAAATAATGTGGCATTTTCCTTGAAACCAAAGAGGAGCTGCTCAACCAGAACAGAAATCAAGCAGATGCTCTTGTACATCTAATACAGTTAACAAGGAAATGAAGTGGACGGACAGTGTCGGATCAGATTTTGCTATTTTGAACTAACAGTCCAAACATGCTGGTACTGTTTCAGTGGTAGCTTTAAATGCCTTTGAGGAAAATTCAAGTAATGAGAAGCTTACTTCTCCCCAGTGCAAATTCATGTGATTCCTTTCTTGGTCACTTTAGATGGGTTGCTTGCATCCCACTTTAACCATCTAAAAAAATGTTATCAATCTCCTATAATGCTCAGTGGAGAGAGCCCAACATCTCCAGAAGGATGGGGTTGTCTTGTAGAGCTTGCTTTCTCCACTGCCTACGAGATGTCAAGCAGCAGATGAGGAGGACCTCAAATACTGGATGATTAATTCATAGCAACCACTATGTAGTAGGTACCATTCCCTGGAGTTTCTGGAGACTGGGTATCTTCCAGTCTCATTCCTCACTGCTATTCCTTCTTGATCAGGTTATGTGCTTGTAAAGCAGCTAAGAAAAGAGTCCCCCATCAGAAAAATCAGGACAAGATATTTAGGGAAGCTCATGTCTCACCTTGTCAATGAAGGAGGCAAATTTGTTGTTGAGGGTTTTGATTTGTTCCTTCTCCTCCTTTCGGATCCTTTGGATGCTGGGGTCAATCTCCAGGTTGAGAGGTTTCAGAAGGCTCTGGTTGACGGAGACTTCGTGGATGCCCCCAGCTGGGAATCCAGGGCCACCCATGCCACCACCAAATGCACCATATCCATAGCCAAGGTTAGCTGGCATGCCAAAGCCACCACCGTACATGCTACCAGCGCCACCACCAAAACCTGCAGATCCATAGAAGCTACCACCCCTGCCAGCCACGGAGATCCTCTTGCATCCACCGACATTGTAGAGGCTTTTGCTTCCAAAGCCACCACCAACCCTAGCAAACCCGCTGCCAGCGTTGCAGCTTCCGACCCGGGTGACAGAGCGTGAACTGAAGCTGGTGCGGCAGGTGTTTGGGACGATGGCCGAAGCAGCGCTGAAGCCACTTCTTCCCCTCTGAATCCTCACGGTGGACTGGCGAGACATTGCTAGCTTTGGGATTGGGATGGATGCTACAGCAAGAATAAAGGAGCAAAGGTGCTGGCCTGGAGCAAGGAGTAGGAGGGAGAGGAGAAAGATGAACCTGTGCTCTCCACGGGCTCAGGAGAGCCCTTTTATGCATGTATGAGACTGGGATGGGTTTGATGAGGTGGATCATCTTTCTGATTAATTAGGCTTGGCATGTCCAACAGCATTCTGGAGAGTGAACTCACTCCGCACACACGCCCTTCTGAAATAATATAGCCAGGTTCTGAGCAACAGTGGTATTGTTTGGGAATAACTGTCGCCTTCTGCCGTCTTTGTAGACAGCCAGACTCTTCGCCATATCAAAGCATTTCAAAGTTGCAGTGAGTCACTTTGGGCACAGGGAGGAAAACACCGTTCAAAATGCCTGTCACTCAACACCTCTCTCATTTGAAAACTTCATCCCTCGGGATTGCTTTCGCCCCTGTTCTGTTCACCAGCAGGGTTTTGAAAAGTTACAGTCCCGTGTGTTATAGGAAAGGGATCTGTGTTGGGCAGAGCGGTGTTTTACAGCAAGCCCTGCAGCGAATTGTTTTATCCTGGGTTTTTGTGATGTGCGCTGCATGGTCCCCTCTATGCCACCGCGATGGATCTGTAGAAATAGTTTTCCTTCCATCCCTATAAAGGCTCAGCTCCCTGAGCCGATCTCTTCTGAAAAATCCTGCTTCTGCAGACTTATTCTTCTTTCACTAAAAAAATTAAAGGAATTAAAATGAAATGTTTTGACAAGGTCTTTCATGTTCATGTGTGGATTTTGCCAGCTGCCATCGAGCTCTATTACAACTACTTGTGTTAGTACCTCGGCTTTGAAAATTTGGACTTGGGTATTTTAGCAGGATAGAAACAAACAAGCAACAACAAAAAAAACACCCCCCAAAAAAAAAGAAAGAAGGAAAGATTGTGGGAATGGGAACTGCTTTGAATCCACTGGCCCTATGGAAATGGAGTGCTCCGGGGCTGTTCCCAACTCACAGTTTATAAACACGACGTAGTTTCCCAACGATTTAATCAGCTCTTTCAGCACTGCACATCTGAAAGTGTGATCCTGCCTGCTTGAACCCACTAGGAAAGTGTTCTACAGGATTCCCTCTGCCCAGACCTGGACACAGTAAGACATCCTGGATCTTTCCTTTCTCAGCCGCAGGTACCAACGCAGCCCTTTGCTTTGCATTTAGCATTGCAGGCAGTTTGAGTAACAAGTCAAATAGAAAAATGTGGAAAAAAAAATCATTTTGAGGGGTGGCAAGTGTTTCTGGCCCTCATTGTGGTTTTGGTTGTACAGGAAAAGATGATTCATACATAATTTATTTATACAAGAGGGTGAACTTGCAAATGCATCCCCCCTGAAACAGCTTCCTCTCGTGTTGTCTGCAAGTGCGAGCTGCTGCTGTATTCCAGTACAGGAATAACGTAATATTGAGGAATCACCACGGTGGAGGGGTGTTGTGCTTCGGTCTGCCCCTGTCTTGCACAGTAGCCGGGTGAAGGAAACTCCCAGAAATACTTTGTGTCTCCCCATTGTTTCCCCAACTGCTTTCTTTCAGATGCATTGTGTTTGCAATTGAGTTGTTTAAATGAAGGGGGGGAATAAATGGCAATTATTCGTTTATTTTGCCGTCTGTTACAAGACGGAGCTTTTATTGTAAGGCAGGGCTTAATTCTGCGATTTTCGCCCAGCGGGGCTGTCTCATTGGGTCCGACTGTCTGCACGTTTGCACCCACGGAAACTGGAAGTGGGTTGCAACCGAGAGGTCTGCATCTGAAAGGCAGCGGATCGTTGATCAGCCTTCGGGTTTTGCCCACCAATTGACAGATGTCATGACTTGCGTGCATGAGATTTGACTTCCCCGCCGTGGCGTGCTTGATTCGCGTGAGGTGCAAGCCCCAGATAGCAGATCTTCAGAGGCAGATGCAAGTTGCCAGCCTTTGTAAATCCCTGTGGCTCCTTTGGGAATTGCTCTCTGGGGTGCTGTCCATCTCATGTAATTTGACTATCTGAAAGCTTTTCGGTATTTTCGTGCAGTCGGTGGAGATATCCACCAAATGGCAGGTTCTCCCATCCTAAGGTGGGTGGAGGGGGCAGCCCCTGAAGATGTCTTTGCACCTTCACCGACACTATGTGGGTAGAGCAGATGGCTGACTCAGGGTGTGCAGAGTTAGCCAGGCTGAAACCCACCCTCGGTTACTAACAGCGTGATGCGTCAGTACTTTCCTTTTTCCCCTCAGGCTCCTTTTACATATGAAACTTGTCTTTTTTGCCTAAAGAATACGCCAACTGCGTTGGAGTCCATTGTTAATAATAGTAATAATACAGCTCCTCCAACCAAGTAAAAAGAAATTAATTTCTTTCCATTTCACATTTGCACTAGGGTGGAGGTGATGCGGTTGTCACTCATCTGGAAGGAATTTGAGAGGTAATTACAAAAGGCAGAACTGTGAGCACAAGGAGCTGTAGCTACAGGTTTGGGGTATGGGGTGATGGCAAGGGGGGGCCCCCACCCTGCTCTGTTGATGAAACACAGGGTTTCCAGGTAGCTCCTGGGGGAGTGTCTCCCGTGCACCCTGCAGCTCCAGGCACGTAATGAATTTGCTGCTCTGATGCAGATAGCTTGCTCTGATACGGACTTCTCCTCCACCAGAGGATAATGCTTGTGCTCGCTCAAGCTGCTCTGTAGTTTCTCCTCCTAATCAAACAGGAGCAGGTCCCTGTTTGAGCAGGTCCCGCCGGGCAAGACCCCCCCTGACGTGGCAAGAGGCCGTCTGCGAGGTTGAGCAGGCTCCGAAGCCTTTTTCTTCCCTTCCCCTCCTCGTTTCTTCCTACCAGGCTGAGCAGAGGCAGCAAGCAGCAGTGGGTACAAGTCCCAGACCAAGAGGCAGGAGATGCCTTTACCCCGTGCTGTAAACCTGGGAGTAAAGTCTTGGCTGAGTTTGGTTCTGCCATCGTGCTGATATCAAGGTAATCGCTCTCCTTTGAGATCAGCAAAGCGAGTTCTGACTCTGTCAGGGCAATAAAGGCAACTCCAGCCCCTTTAGTGAGAAATTTGAACCGTTTTCTGTGCACCCAGCCAGCGAACGTGGGATACCTCCAACAGCTTTTCATCACCTCCTCTCCATCTCTCAGCACCACTGCTCCTCTCCAGCATCCGCCTCGGAAGCCTTCGTCCGACGATGGATGCCCTTTCTCAGACAAGGCTGACATTTTTACAAGTGCCCCTGTGAGTCTTGTTTGCAAAAATACATATATTTGTAAAATAAGAGCGTGTCTTACTGACTTGAGTTGGTTCACCTGTGCTACCTAATCTCAGTTTAATTATCAGTAAAGTCAAGGCTGTAATTTAGGTTAATTGCTTAAATTAAAGCCTTTGGGTTAAACTTGGGCTGCTAACCTAAATTCAAACCCTACTCATTTTGACCGTAATTTACTATTTCATCCCAGGTTAATGAAGTCCTGCTGCTCACCCTGAGCTTTTTCCATGGGGGACCATGTGAGTCTCAGCATCCCCGTGCTGCGGGGACGGGCACCTCCGAGAGACCTCCCGAGCGGGAGGCGAGTGTCATGAATCTCATTTCCCGAAGGGATGAATTAGGATGAACTCCTCAGAAGCTTTCCCATAGGTGTTGCCCCGTGATGGGTGTTGCAGTCCTTTGAGCCTGTTCCCAGCAGTATCTGGAGGCCAGTCAGATGACTTTGAAGTGTAGGTGTGACCTGCTTTCTCCAGATAATTGTTTTCTGGGCTAGCACAGAGACACTGATGCAGCCCAGGGTTTTGGAATAACTTTGCCTTCATTATTGCTGATGCTTTGTACAGAGCGAGGAGGTCTCATTTCCTCCTGTGGCTCGTTGCATCTCAAAAGTACCTCTGACCTTCAGTGGGTTTAGCTGATATCTCCTTTATCCTATTCTATACGCAACACTGGTGCTTAGAAGAAACCCAAAGAAACCTTAATATGCCAAATTGCGATGTAATTCTTTCTGAGCCCGTCTTTAATCCCTGAGTAGGGCTGCTGGGGCTGTGATCTCCACCGAGCTCCGCACAGAAAGCAAGATCTTTCAACGCTGAAGGTTATCGCAGCAGTATTGTAGCATCTCGTCCTTTCTCGTGGCCCCAGGGTACGTCTTTTCTCGCGATAAAGAAAACCAAGCCCTGGAAGCGGTGCTGCTGGAAAGTCCCCTTATTTCAGATCAGCTCTGTGCCTGCACATGGCACGTTCCCCAGCTCCATCCTGCACCGAGCGCTGCTCCTGGTTCACGTTTTCTTGCAAAGAGCCGTAGCACTTGTGTGAAGTTTAATTTCTCCCTATTAAAACAAACTGGATCCACACAATGCCATTCTCAGAGCCGTAAGTTAAACAAGGATTATTCACATGTCCTGGGAAAGTGTATCCGGTCACAGGGCACCAATTTTCTGGGGCCTCATGTTTATTTACCGGGCAGTGCTACATTGCTCTGCACGTGAGCCCGGAGGTCCCCGCTGCTGTCCCACGGTGCTTGGCATCGCGTGCAGCCAGGCTCCCATCTCCAGCCGCTCTGGGCAGCGGGATATTGCTGCCCTGTTTAAATAGCAACGCTCAGACCGAACATGCCTCGCAGATGGTATTTGTTCTGCTGCTGGTTTTGCTGCGTCCTGTGTTACCTTCCCTGCAGCCATTTCATGTCTTATTTCATTTGCAGGCTGTCTAAACCATTTGCAAATTAAAACAAAATAACTTTCTTTGATGAAAATTCAGCTTTTGAGTCGAAAAGCTGCAAAGTTTCATTTGGGAAATGTTAAGGGGAGATGTTTCAGCATTCCAGAGACAGGATCATTCCCATAGGAAACGTTGAAATTAAATGTTGGTTTTAAAAAAATATTTCACCTAATGTTTAAGTTGCTAAAACTTAAATCAAACTTGAGTTTGACTTGAATATGTGAGTTTTCCAGGTCTCTGCAAATCAGAAGATGATTTTTTTGCATCTACTGTCTGCTTTCTCGCAGAAGAGCTTCCAGGGTGGGCTCTTAAAACACTTCCTGTGGAAACAGAAAAGAGACCGACAGCTGCTCGGTGGGTTTTTTTGCCTCGGTAGCATCCTCCCCCACAGACCGTGGGAGAAGGACCCGACAGCAGCCTCTGGCACTGCACTGACGGAGACTGCAGAGATGCCCAGGTACCGCGGGGATGGGTTAGGGCTTGGCAGCACAGCTCACAACCAGGTTTCGTGGAGGGTTCGGTGTTGGTGGTGGCCCACGTGTTCGCAGCTGATGCCACAGCAACATATAGTGTACGCTTCTGTAAAAAAACAAAACCAGACCTCTTTATTTTTGACATTTTCAATAATAAAATAAAAAAAACCCATATGACAAAATACAGGTTAGGGACAACAGCCCAGTCGGGACGCCCTGCCTGTTACAAATGCCTCTGCTTTGCAAGCTTCACTCCATTTCCTTAAAACAGTCTAAGAAACAGGATCAGATGCTTGAAAACTGATGCAAATTGTTAAATGGATGAAGGCCAACCCCTTCACCCTTCACAAAACCTCCTCTGGTGCAAGCGGGCTGCCCCAGCTTTCCAAAGCCGTCATTTCCTTGCCCCTTCCCACGCGCTGGAGGGGAGACTCGTGGGTGTGAGCCCCAGCCCAGCCCCACGGTAGCACCGTCAGGGCTTCGAGCCTTTGCAGGGCGGCACCGTGCCTTTCTCTTGCTCTGGGCCCCCACCTGCTGGAGACACCACGCTGGATTGCCCGGTGCTTGCACACCTCTGTGCAGGATGACGGACGTGCGGGGTCCCATTGACTCAGGAGCTCGGAGGTGTTTCCCTGCGGTGAGCACTCCAGCACACCGTGCATGAGACGCTTTTGCCTTGCGGACGTGGCTGATACCCCCCTCTCCTCTCGCTCCCTGGGGTCCTGCCTGGGTGCACCCATAGTAGGAGTTTGCAGAGGATGAGGGATGGGTTGGTGGACACCAACCAGTCTCCGTTTGGGACCAGCATCCCCAATGGGCTGTGGACCCTTCCTCATCTGCTCCCTTCCTGCCCTGGCCACTTCCCTCGCCCTTGGTTCATGGCCCTTTGGGGCTGGGTTCCCACCTCGCACCATGCTTCCCAATCGCTGCTGCCAGGATTCGCGCCTGGTCCTACGGCCTCGTGAGGAGCAAGAGCCAGGGGATGCCCACGGAGCCACAGGAGGGAGCCCGGGAACAGCGTGGGAGCCTGGCTGAAACCCTCCATCCAGGCAGGTCTTTGGAACCTCCTGGGGGGGCTGGGTGGGAATTGGGTGGCCGGGTGCTGTGGGCACCTTGGAAGACCTTGGGTTTACTCAAAATAAAGCTGAGGCCCTGAAACAGCCCTTCCAGAGGAGCAGCCAGGATATATAGTGAGATATTTGCGTGTGCTAGCGAAACCTCAATGTGCACACACTGCACGGGCAGATATTGGGCATTTTGCCCTGTGTCCACCCCTCTTTGTTAGTGCTGCCGTCCCAGTCACTCTTTGTGGCTAGGGCGATGGTTGGCTGCTGCCTTCCCTCCCTCTTTGATGCCGTTCTCACTGTGTCCTTGCCGCGGTGCTGATGCCGGAGGTGGGCTCTCTGCCGTAAGATTTCCTCCTGTTTGCATCGCTAACAACCAGCTGGGCTGAGCCATGCCCCACATGTGCTAACTCATGAATCCCTTTGGGAATCACCTTCCTTTTCCCACTCCCCTTTCCTGCTCCTGCAGTGACAGGCAGAAAGGGCACTTTCGCAATTAAGCACCTTGGTGGGATTCATCCAGCTTTTGGCTGAGCCCTCCATAGGGAGGCAGCTTTTCCTCCCTATGCCTCAGTTCTGCCTCCATCCATCCATCCATCCATCCCACCCTTCTTTCCACCCTCCCCAGCCTGTCCCAGAGCCATGCCAAAGCCTGAGTCCTAAAACCGAGCTTTGTTCCCTCAAGGCAAGGATCCTTCCTCATGAACTGCCTACAGAGCGTCCCCACCACGGCTGGGGTGCAGTGCGCATCCGTCCCCAGATTAGCGGAGAAGAAAAGCCAAAAAGCAGCAGATTTTAAAAATGACAAATGCTCTTTATTGGACCATACAGTATGGTAGGCCTGGAAGTGAAGAGGCTGTAGCCATGAGGACAAGGACTTAGAAATCAGTGTGGCAATTCCTATACACAGAAAGCAAAAACCTTTCCCACAGGTGCCTGAGAAAACAGAAGGGGCTGGAAAAATCTTTAGTTGCAGACAAAACATTTGGAGGTTGTAACACGTGGCAGAGGCTTTTAGAGCATCTTGGAGCTATTTTCATTGCTGAGGATCCGGGACTGTGGTTGCACAAGGCTGTCACCCTTGTTGTAGGATGAATGAAACGAATGTGCGTGGCCGAGCGCGGCTGTCCCCGTTCAGCAAAGTGCTTCCACTTCGCTTTAAATGTGTGACGCCGGGGGAAGAACAAGGACTGTGCTGAAAGAGGGCCACCACCGAGGTCCACGGCGGCTCTCCAAAGCCCTGTCAGTGACCTGTTACAACCTATGCTTTAGCCAAAGGTGCTCCAGATTCTTGCGGTGGGGTCCTGGTCTCCCCCCACTGCCCTAAAGGTGGAGGGTGAAGGACGGAAGAAGAAGAGGGTCTAGCGCAGCTATTTACACCATTGATTTCGTAGGACAGCACTTGCTTTCGGAAGGCAGGAAACTCGCCGTTGTCATCCACGCGGGGGGCCCCGTGCTCGTCATCCTTATCTGATGGTCTTTTTGCTGGTGGTGGTCTTGGAAACGATCCTCACGCTGCCTCCCGTGCTGGAGCTGACGCCTCGGCTGCTCCCGGAGCTGAAGGTACTGCCCCCGCCGAACCCTCCGGCCCCGCCAAACCCTCCGGCCCCGCCAAAACCTCCACTCCCGCCTCCGAAGCCGCCGCCGCTGCTGCTGCTCATGCTGTAGCCGCCGCCGCCTCCCATGCCGAGACCTCCGCCCATGCCCAGGCAGCTGCCGCCGCCGCCGTAGCCCATCCCGCTGGAGCTGCTGACCACAGCTGCAGGGAGACACAGCACGCACCCGCTTTGGGGTCCTGCTGGCTGCCCAAGGTGGGGGGCCCTGCACCATCACCCCTGCGGTGAGCGGGGAGCGGGCAGGGGTGGAAAGGGGGGGAGATACTTACAGACGCTCACAGCTCCGACTCCCTCTCCGGCAAGCCTGTTGGGAAAGGGGAAAGTAAGCAATAACGCCACAGCACAGACAAGAAATAACAATAGCCACTGGGACCATCTAATTAGACTTTCGTGGCCTTCAGCAGGGACTTTGCTCTGGTGGGGTATGTCTGCATCACAGGTGAGAGGTGATGCTGTTCGTTTTTCTTAGTGCATCAGGTTCCAAGAGTGGGAGAAAGTCGTCCTACAAAGTTCACAATTTAAAGTAGCCCCCTTTCTGCCCTTGTTTTACATCTTGGTGCTCTTTTACATCTTCACCAACTTGATGCTCCAGCCCGTTGAGGTGAGTGAGCTGCCTCTCTGAGCCCAAGGAGATGCACCCTGCTCTGAAAAGCAGCACAAAACAGGTCCGAGTGCTTGTCCTCACCTGCTCTCCTCTCCCTCCAGCAGCTTCCTGTAGGTCGCAATCTCGATGTCCAGGGCCAGCTTGACGTTCATGAGCTCCTGGTACTCACGGAGCTGCCGGGCCAGGTCTGCTTTAGCCTTCTGCAGGGCATCTTCCAGCTCAGCCAGTTTGGCCTTGGCATCCTTGAGGGCCATCTCCCCGCGCTCCTCCGCCTCGGCGATGGCTGCTTGGAGGTTGGCGCACTAAAAGCGAGGGGAATAGATAGTTGTTTAACTTGGGCTACCCCAAACTGCTCTCCTGAGTATTGGTATGGTATTGTAGATACTGGCTGGTGGCACCCAGCATGGCACTGAGAGCTCCTGATGGGCCATTGGGAACGTGCTGTAGGGTGAGTAACTGTGGTTCCGCAGCCACAATCCTGTCCCCCAAGAAAAGGAGAGACATCTACATCTCTTTGCTTTGCTACCTACCTTTGCTGGGGTGGCTTAGTAGCTCACAACTTGCTTCCCCAGCAAGAAAGCGGCTATCACAGCACATCCTTGCACTGAGGGACCTTTATGGTGGGCAGAGACAGAGGTGGCCATGCCCTCTTCAATGCAAGGGAGGAAGCTGGCTCTTTCCACCATGCCTGGTCACCATCACCTCCTACCTGCCCTCCACCATGCAGCAGCTGCTCTGCAGGGGCATCCCCTCCTACCTGTTTCTTCACGCTCTCAATCTCGTTCCGCAGCCTCTGGACCATCCGGTTGATCTCCGAAATTTCTATCTTGGTGTTACGCAGGTCATCACCGTGCCGCCCAGCGGAGACCTGGAGCTCCTCGTACTGGTATGAAGAAAGGAGAGCGCTGGTTAGGCACCACAGGGCTTAGAGAAGGGTGAAGAGACTTCAGGGCACAAAGTGCAGGTCTGGATGCAGGTTAAGGGTGGGGGACAACATTCCTCTGAGAAACCTGCCCGTGGAATAACCGTATTTGCCCCTAATTATCAATATACGCTAAGGCAGCAGCTATTGCGTTGCATGGAGCACCTATGGGTTGTCACCTACTGTTAAGAACCTGGAAGGGAAAGAGGAGCGCTCTGTGTCTAAGGCCAGATCTACCAGGACTCCTTAGGAGCCCGGGGTCAAGGCATTCAAGCATCTTGTCGCTTGGTTTCACTGCAAGGAATGTAAGGCTGGTCAAGAGGAGTGATCCACAAGCGAACGCTGGGGATCTGTAAGCAAGAGCCTATTGCAACACGCATAGAAAAAAAAATTAATCTCTGGTGTAATGCTGTGATCCTTCCTCCATTAGTCCTGCCTCCCATCAGTGAGTGTGATGCCATGTGAGTCACAGAAATCAGTCTGTCATTCTGATTGCCCACCTTGTTTTGGTACCAAGCCTCAGCCTCAGCCCGGCTCCTGTTGGCGATGTCCTCGTACTGCGCTTTGACCTCTGCAATGATGCTGTTGAGGTCCAAGTTACGGTTGTTGTCCATGGACAGGACCACGGAGGTGTCAGATACTTGCTGCTGCATCTGGGACAATTCCTGCAGAAGATGCAAAAAATCAAGTTAATGGTCTGGTATCTGGGGTGGAAACCATGCAGACAAGAGGTGGCCTGGGAGCCCTCTCTGCCAAGCCATTTTCTTGCATTTTTCCGTGCTCCTATATGTCCTTTTTGTATCTCACACATGCATTATAATTTCCAAAATGCAGTGACCACCTTCTCATTTACTGCTCTACAGCACTGAGCATGATGGCCACAGCTCCAGGGTGTGGAGAGCTGTACGGTGGGGAGGTCTGGAGGATGCTATCGTGGGGAGAGCTGATCGCTTACCGCTTCGTAGAGAGCTCTCAGGAAGTTAATTTCATCTGCCAGCGCATCTGCTTTGGCCTGCAGCTCGACCTTGTTCATATAAGCACCATCCACATCCTAAAGAAAAGACAACCAAAGACTTCTGGTGAAGCCAAAGGGACTTCCATGGGGACCATCTCTCTGCTTCCAGGTCTGTAATTCTTTAGGCTTGTTATATTTTTGTGAGCAAGACGTTTTTTTAACGTAACGTTGGACATTTACAGTGAGCCAGGACCAGGTTCTTGTGCAGAAGGCAAAGCTCTGACTCACAGGGATGTGACCCAAGACAGAGTTGAACTGAGCTACAAGAGTCCAGATGGCTTGCAACTGCAACCGGACGACCTGTCTCCAGAAAACAGTGCAGGTCCACTGGCATGGAGAAGGTTATGCCCATTCATGGCCCGAGGAGGACCCAGCCCATACTTACTCCTAGACATACCAACAGCATGGCCAGACCCAACTGTGAGGCTGGAGGACCCCAGCTCCCGTCAGCTTTGCTTGATGCCAAGTTAATTTCATTGTCCTTCCCATAGCTCCCAGTTCACTCACCTTCTTGAGGACCACGAACTCGTTCTCTGCACCAGTGCGCCGGTTGATCTCATCTTCATATCTGTTAGGATAAAAGAGTGAGAGGGTTTTGGTGGTAATGAAGAAGGAAGCAAGCATGGGAAGCAGAGAAGGGACCATTCCACTTCCAAATCATTAGTTGTAGCTCACGGATATTTTCCTTATTCCCACCTGTTTTCAGCCCAGAGCAGATGCAGAGCAAATGATTACTGACTCTGAACCTGCAAAGACTCCATGGTGTGAGTAGTCCCAGCTAAAATTAATAGATTTTAATCACTGCCCTTAAAGTCAAGCTCATACATAAGTGTGTAGGATCAGAGCCCGTTTCAGTAGGAAGCAGGAGCAGGTATTCTTGGTGACCTTTGCCCAAAGCAAAGTTATGCAAAAGATTTCCAAAGAAGCTGCAATGCAATGTCTACAAATATATAATAATGTAACAATTTGATATTTGATATTATAATAATGCTAATGGCTCTGAATAAGCCGCTGCAGCATTTAATTAAAAAAAAAAAAAAAAAAGGCTGGGATTCTTTAGCCAGGGTTGTGCAAGAGCAGATCATTATGCCTCAGACTATGTTTCTGTGGAACTTTTTATGGCTCTGAGCAACATCCTCTCATCAGATAATCAGGGCAGGACTTAGCTAGAAAGTAGACAAAACATGTAGGCTCTTGAGGCAAAGACCTGGCTTTTAAAGGCAGGTTCGTGCCAGTCCTCTACCCGATATTGGCAGAGGTGTCCCTGCGGACGGATCTCTGAGCGGGCATGGGAAGAAGTGGAAATCAGCCAGTGGACTGGGAAGCAGCTCTAGACTTAAAATAAAATATGTTCTCTTTCCCAAGCAGTAGCTCCAAAATCCAGACAATATCATTGGTCATTTTTGTCCTGATCGGTATTTCTTAAAGCCTGTAATACATCTCGAGACCTGAAATGCACCCAAGTACAACATAGCAGAAGCCAAGTCATGTCAGTCTGTCCTGTCAGCTCTAACTGCTGACTCCCTGTCCATCCCTCCACCCACCCCCACCCCCCAAAAAAAAAAAAAAAAAAAAAAATCTATCTGTTCACAGGCTTAGCTATCTAATATAAATGTATTTCACGCCTCCAGGGTGTTTTTCTTAAATTTGCACTTGGCCAGATCTGGTTGAATAAAGGAGAGATTGTTCTCATCAGACTTCAGCCAACTGAAAATGAACAGCCTTGCCTAAAAAAAACCCCCTAAATGTCCCTTATAGTCATCAGATGCCGACTGGCATGTCCTTAGAATGATTCATCCCACCTCTGCTTATCTCAGGCTGGGATTAATTGACTCCCCAGGGAAATTGTTTTATTTGACAATGGTCAGAGAAAAGAGCTGAGCATCTTTCACATGCTTGGAGCTGAGCGAGGTTGAGGGCGCGCAGGTCGCCTGGGGCCCTCTGGAAAGGCTGGGATTTTCTTTGCAAGAAGAGAAATGGGGGGTTTTGGGACCTGGCAGTTTATGGCTATGGTTCATTCCCTTTTTGCGTGTCCATTACACTCATGAGTTACGCTTTTTTCCAGCTTTTCTCCAGGTGTATTATTTTTGGGAGACTCAAGGGATCAGACCGTGACCTCCATTACACCGGAGCAGCTTCCCAGCTAAACGCTGATCCTGAACGTAAGAAATCTGACATAGCTAGAGCTTGATTCTGAGATCAAGTTTTGCCTTTTCTATGGTCATTTTGCAGACTGGAAGAGGAACCCAGTGCAAACACAAGGTGTGCACCGAGCACGAACCGCCTGCCCTGATTTTCCCGTCTATTAATCATCTACGCTACAGAGCACGATTTCTTACTTGTTCTTAAAGTCTTCCACCATGTCCTGCATATTCCTCAGTTCAGAGTCCAACCTTCCCCTCTCTCCCATGAGACTGTCTAGCTGCCGTCTGAGGTTGTTGATGTAGGCTTCGAAAAGGGGTTCAAGGGACTTTCTGGTGACTGTGTGACCTTGCTCTTGCAGGAGGCTCCACTTGGTCTCCAGCACTTTGTTCTGCTGCTCCAGGAAGCGCACCTGGGGAAACAAAAACAAGCACATGCTGAAGCCCGTGTGAACAATGCACAAACAAAAAAAAACCCCTGCTGCCAGGAAAAGGAGGGATCGTTCAACACAGAGAGAAAAGGTGAAGAGATGCTGGGAAGGTGTGGGGGGGGAATTATTAGGATCTTCCTAATTTAGGGCACCAGATTCTCGAAAGTATCAAAAGCAGCTGAGATGTTTAGTGACATTTTTCAAGACCTATTAAGCAGGCGAGACACCTGTATTTGCAACTTTAGGGTTTTCTCCCCCCACTAGATGCTCAGCCCACCTTACTGGTTTAAACTGGTGTTACGCCATTGAGTTGTGTAGAGCTTTGCCATTTTACAACCAGTAGAAGAGCCAAGCGGCCCCTGGGATTTTTTTTACGGGAAGGAGGGGGATTTACATTTTCAAAAAAATAACGCACTGAAAAACTCATCCTTCCAAAGAGGAAATATAAGACAGTTCTTAGTTTTCAGCCAAACCCACACTGGTTGTTGGCTGGGATTAGTTCAGGCAAGCCCCTAAATCCAAAGGAAGTTTCTTCCTGTTGTTCTTTCCCGAGGCAACTGATAATATGCATGGGTTGATGTTTAAGACCAAACTCTCACCTTGTCGATGAAGGAGGCAAATTTGTTGTTGAGGGTCTTGATCTGCTCCCGTTCCTGTGTTCGCACCTTCTGGATTTCCGGGTCGATATCCAGCTTGAGGGGTGCCAGGAGGCTCTGGTTGACGGTCACTTCGTGGATGCCACCAGGTGGGCAAACAGGGAACCCAGGGCCACCTCGACCACCAAATCCAGGACCTCCCAGCCCAAATCCACTGCCCAGCCCATAGCCGCCACCACCACCAGCTCCTCCTAAGCCAAAACCAGCGCCTGCTCCACCACCATAGCCAAGACCAAAGCCAGCTCCTCCACCAAAGCCGTATCCACCACCGGCTCCACTCCGTAGACCTCCACCGACCGAGCTGTAGGAAATTCTCTTGCTTCCACCTAGGTTATAGAGACTTCTGCTGCCGAAGCCACCACCAGCTCCGAAGCCTCCTCCACCTCCGGCTCTTCCTCCTCCAACTCTGGAGACAGAGACGGAGCTGAAACTGCTTCTGGTACCACTGCCACCTCCTACGATAGCAGAGCCTGAGCTAAAGCCCCTCATGCCCCCTCCGGTAGATGATCTGAAAGAGATCCGACTCATGGTGGCTTGTTCAATTGGAAATGCAAAGAGCAGGAGAGGGGGGAAAAAAAAAAGGCTGGTGAATAAAAGCTGCGCTGCAGGAAAAGAGCAGAGGGCAATGGAGACAGAAACCCCTGTGATGGGAGAGCTTGGGAGCCTCCTCTTTTATCTGCTTGGAAAACTTGGCACGAGAATTCAGAACTTGACGTGCCTTGCAGCAACTTGCCTTGTCAAACACACCTAGGCTACAGCGAGACGCTGAAAAAATGCATTGTTTGCAGGCAAGAAAGTAACGGAGTGAGGGAGCTCCCCCCTCTACCAAAGCCTGCCGCTCTGAGTCATGAAATTAGAATTGAATGGGACGACTCACTGAGGTCTGCGCTCAGGAGCAGGATGCAACACGATTCTCCCAAGACCCTGGGAGACGGTTTTCCTTCCATGAGCCAATGGCTCACTCGTTTGAGTAAGATTCCTTGCGCTGAAGCTTTTGCAAGGTGAACTTTAGGGTTTAACGTGGCACACAGCAAACGGGGCAGAATAAATAGGGGTTTTTTCCAAGGCTGACAGCTCTGGGACTGGACATGCTTGTCCTGTTGTCGGCTTGGGAAAGTTGAGGCTGAAGGTGGTTTTATTTATTAGCACAGCTCTTTTGATTTCTTTCAGAAAAGGGATCTAAATGATCAGGGGCTTGCAGAGATGAGCTGAGTGGAAGTTGTCTTGCGGTAGGATTTTCCGGCATCTTACCCCAAAAAATTGTCTCCCTCATTGCAGGGGAAACTGAGAAATTAGTTAGCATGGCTTTCAAAAAGGACAAGGCAATCCCTTTTCCAAAATAACTTCAAATTACATTAAATAGTGCTACGAGACTTATAAAATAGTTATTAAAAAGATGCTTGAAATGATTGCTCTTCTTTTGAATCTCCTCGTCAGGCTCAGGGTTCAAAAGCTCCCTGTGAAGTGGTATTTTTATCACTTTTTTTCCACCCTCCTGTATTTAACCAACAGTTTCCACGTCACTGTTGGCTCTCCGAGACATTCTGTGAAGGGGAATTCACCCGTTTTCCTTCCAGCTCCCTCCCACCCCCTCCTTCCCTCTGCTGAGATCATTCCGCTGGAAAATTTTTGTAAAATTGCCTTTTCCCCTTGATCGTGGGCTTTCAGGAGAACCCTCGCCCAGAAGGTTCCGTCCCCATGATGAGCATGGGTCGTGCTTTAGGACGGTGTAAAGGCAGGAGAGCGGAGGACCTCTTCTCTTGTGTCCGTGAAGAGGTGGACACAGGTTACAAGAGAAAACATCCCCTTCCTCCCACCCAAAATACGTCTGCAAACTGGATTCTGCCCAGCTGCGTCCTTGTGCTGCGAGGGCTGCCCGCTTCGGCCAGGTTACGTGTCAGATAAACTAATAGTGGGAGGCAGAGAGATGAAACCCCAAGCAGCTAAATCAAAAAGGTTCTCGAAATCGGCTACGTGAGCAGTAAGTACAGGAACTTAATCCAAAATGAGCGGCTTAAGGGTATCTGCTGCATCTCGTAGCTTGTTTCTGTTGATGTGCTTCCAACCGCCGTTTTCTCTGTCTGGGAACTTGAAAGAACCTGAGCAGGAGAGGGTTTTTGTTTGTTTTGTGTTCTGGGTGTTTTTTTTTCTTTTTTTTTTTTTCTTCTCATTGCAATCAGCAAAAGCCAGCACTCACAACTATCATCTCCTGCAAGCACTCCTGTCCCTGCCCATTGCCAATAGCGTGAGTCACCAGCACCCGCAGCGCCTTCGGCGAGCTATCGGGAAGCCGATCGTTGGATGGGCTGTTGCAAGGCACCCTCCCGCTGCAAGGGAGACGGCTGGGCGGTAGCAAGGGGGTGCTCTCACCTTGGGAGTGGAGACGTGGGAACCTCCTGGGTGCTGGAAACGCAGAATTTCGCAGGGAAAACTGCACCCACGCTCGCACGTCCAGAAGCAACCGAACCCCCCGTTTCACAGGTGATGCACGGCGGCCAGTAACCTCAATAATAACACCACTGGGGTTATGCTGATGTCAAAAACAAATAAATTCTTTTACAAGCACGGCAGTTGTACGGAGATTTGCTTTCCTAAGCCTGTGGACGGGGGCCAGGCAAGGAACCTGCCTTTGACTTCCAAAGAGCTATGCAAAGTCACACCTGGGAACCAGAGCACAGGCAGCAAATGTTTTAATTAAAGCAAAGAGAAAGGATTCATGTTGAAGGCAGTCATTACCTCCCCAGCTCTTCTAGGAAAGCCTGTTGCTGCAGACAACGGTAATTAAGTGGAATATTACAAAGGATTTGGAAGAGTAAAGCAAATGATGGTTTAGGCACCAAAACAAGGAAAATTCTTGCAGAATCTCTCCGTCCCACACAGTTTCCTTGCTTGGCTTGTGTCGCTCACATGCACTGTCCTCCTGAAGCTGCTCAGGGCTGCGTTTGCCCCCTCAGACGGGAAGGTTGCCTGCAGAGAGGATGCCAGTTTGCAGAGGGGTTGCCTGGAGGGTGGGGGCACTGCTGGGGGTGGTGGGTGGGCTGGGGATGCAGAGCAAAGGGAGGAGGAACGGGGCCAGCTGAGATGTTTGCAGGAGCTCAGCTGCCTGTGAGCACCACTTTTGGGCTCTGTTATTTGCTTTTTTTTTTTTTTTTTTTTCAGTGCAGGCTGAAAGATAGACATTCAAAACTTTTAAGGTTAGTTAAGGTGAGGTTGTTATTACCCGTATTAATTCCTCACACTCGTGCTGTGTAATTCAGCGTCCGCACAGGCGAGTACAGAAATCCAGGTGACTCAGGGTTTATTTTTAACCTTCACTAATTTTTTGGCCTGTTTGCAACATCCTCTGCGACATCAGGGACCGAGGAGTTGGGGGTTTGTCCCAGGACTTTGGTCTGTCTTGCTGCGGCTCCTTTGATTTTCTGGGTGAAGGGAGATTTGATGCTCCCGTGTTTCGGTGCATCTGGGTTTCAGTGAGGTTTTGCTGAAGCGGTTGTGAGCAGCTGTAAACCTGCTGGGCTGGCGTGTGCTTGCTTGCTCTTTCCCATTTGCTGCGCTGAGTTATGTAAAGCCGGGATGTTGAGAGGTCAGGGAAGAGCAAAGCGTCTGACTCTTTGAAATGCAATAAGGTGTGAGTGTTTGTCTGAGGGTGATTGGGGGGGTTTTTTTCCCCTCTTTTTTCTTTTTTTTTTTTTTCCCCTTTTGCAATGACCAAAATACCTGCATCGGTTGGTGAGTTGCTCTGCTCCAGCTCACCGAAACCCATCCTCAATCTAGATCATCCCGATAAAATCCTCCCCGAGAGCCCTGTATACGCTTGGGTTTGCTATGTCTTTTTAAGAAAGCAAAAACTAAATACTGTTTTGGGCTTTTTTTTCCCAAGCTAGCAGAGTGTGCAATACCCTCCCTTCCATGGAAGAAAGGTTTTTGAATTAACCCCAATCGTATGTTAAGAAATGAACTGTGATTGGTTACTTTTTTTGTCACTTAATGGATAAATCACCACCCTCCTCCTCCTCTTTTCTCCGATTCTTCAATTTGGTGTGGGACAACTGATTTCAAGCTTTTCATTATCATTTTATCAGAATTTTGAAACTTTTCCCCCAAAGTAAAGCAAAAGCCTCCTCCAGCTCACTCTGCTGAAGGTTGGGGATATTTCCTGCTACTGGTTCTGCTTTAGAGGAAAAAGATGTAGGACCAAATAAATTACAATCCAGTTTTATTGGGCACGTTCCAAAAAGAGAGAGAAAGGAAAACACAGCGTCATATCACTATCATTGAAGTATAAAAAGCTGCAATTTTCTTTTTTAATGATATGTTCACAAAAATAAAAAGACATAGGGGAAGGCTAGAGGGGTAAATTCCATCAGAAAGGGGGAAAGTAGATCTGGGGCACTGGGGTGCCTTTGGGCTCCTGCTCCCAATTGCCTCATTTCCCATGCGCTGGGCTGAAACCCGACTGCGCTTCTCACTTTACCAAATGTCTGTCTTTTGGCAGAGAAACCCACACGTAGTGGAGGTGCTGAAATACCCCCAGCAGCGTGGACGTGGCCCTTCAGGCAGGTTTTTTTCAGTGTAATTTTTACCGTCTCAGACTTTCACCTCGACTGCTGCTACCCAGACAGTGGGGAAAGTCAGCAAGACTTGGACTGTTGGATGATTTGGGCTTTTTTTTTTAAGCCGTTCCAACAAAGCCTAGCATGAGACAGGACAGCAACCCAATTTAACTGCAAATACCCATCTTGCTTTTGAAGAACTCTCTGCCTCAGTTATTATTTAGAATTAAAAAATCCTATAATTTAGAATTTCCATATGCTTTGGATCAGTCACAGATGGCTCCTCTAACAAAATACACCCATGAGGTTACACGTAAGGTGCCACTGTGGGCAAACTTTCATTTAAGAAGAGAAAGGACAGGAATGGGAGAGTTGTTTGGGCTTCCTTTTAGATGAACCCATTGCTAGTTGAGTCTGCATCCCTGTGGGTGGCAATTTTCAGATGGAGGTATCTCAGACCGATTTCCTAATACAGCGCTCGGAACCACTGGCCAGGCTCGCGTGCCTGACGTCACACAGCTGCAGTGCTCAGCACATCTGGAAGAGCCGTGTTTCTCAAAGCTCAGCTGTGAATGGGGAAAAGAGGGGTTTTTCCATCGCACTCGACTGACTGCGAAGTGACTCCTCTAATAAGGGATATTTTAAGAGGGGTCCCATGCTTGCAAACCACTGCCTGGGATCTTTCAGCAACCTCCTGGGGTATTTCTACATAGCAGAAAAATAACCCACGTCTCTGACAAAGATGAGTTGCTTAACTTGAAGGAGTGAGTTTGGTTCATCCCAGCAGTAAGACAAGGCCAGCTGAACTGAAACCAAGTTCCCAGCCCATCCCTGGGCCAGAACTCAGCTAAAACCCCAAGTTATTGCGTTGTCACTGCTATTTGATCTATCTGATGGCTGTCAGCTAGCCACAATTACAAACAAGGTGCTCAGCCTCATTAAAAGCAAATAAACAACAACAAAAAAACCAAAAAAACCCCAATTCCCCATTCAGAAAATCACTTAGGCTTGTGTTTTCCTTTTAATCCTGTTTCAGGTACTTTGAGAAATCTGGTTAACATGTGCTCCGCTGCTTTTCTTGGAACTCTGATCCAAATGCTTAAGAACTATGGTGCGAAGAGCTGGGACAGAGGTGGGTGGAGGGGATGGTGGTGCACAGGAGCGGTACAGGAGTAATGCAGGAGCAATGTGGGAGCGATGGTTTGGGGCAGGGCCTGGTGTTGGTTTTACTCGGGCTGTGTAGCATTCTTCAGGCTTTGGCTTTTTATGCTCTTTTTGCTGGAGGAGGTTTTGGAGACGATTTTCACACCCGGGTTGGTGCCTTTTGCACTTCCAGAGCTGAAATTCCCTCCGCTGGTGCTCAGACTGCTGCCGCCACCTCCTCCGTAGCCAAGACCACTTCCAATGCCGAGACCACTGCCTCCTCCAAATCCACCTCCAAGACCACCACCACCACCCCCGAGTCCAAGTCCTCCTCCGCTTCCAAAACTGTAGCCTCCACTGCCGCCGCCTCCAAGGCCAAAATCACTGCCACCACCGCCGCCTCCAAGACCAAAACCGCTTCCACCGCCGCCTCCTCCAAGACCAAAACCGCTTCCACCACCTCCTCCAAGACCAAAACTGCTTCCGCCGCCTCCTCCAAGACCAAAACCGCTTCCGCCACCTCCTCCGCTTAGGCTCAGTCCACCAAATCCTCCTCCTAACCCAGCTCCACCAGCCATGCCAGAGCTGGAGCTGACGACAGCTGCAATAAAAAGCAACCAGAGGGTTGGACATCTGCTTGGAAGTCACCCAGTTCCAGAAAGCACCACCATCAGGACCTTGACCCACAGGACTTACACCCAACTTCTGTCCCCTGTGCAAGCCACTAATGCTGGTGGAGGGCTCTGAATATCTTATATTGGGCAAAACCTCCCTTTCCCCAAGTTGCTCACATCCTCTGCTCCCAACGGCCCCAAAGCAAGACAAGCACTGCGATACTTACAGTAGCTGATGGGGTTGAGTCCCTCTCCGCTCAGCCTGTTGGAGTGCGGATAAAGGGGAGGTTAGAGCAAAACGAAGGAGACAAGCAGGGACCAACTGCTGGCAGGGGCAAAGCAATAGTTGCTATTACTCCCGTAGGGATTTTGCTCCCACCTGCTCTCCTCTCCCTCCAGCAGCTTCCTGTAGGTCGCGATCTCAATGTCCAGGGCCAGCTTGACGTTCATGAGCTCCTGGTACTCGCGGAGCTGCCGGGCCATGTCAGCTTTGGCTTTCTGCAGAGCATCTTCCAGGTCAATCATCTTTGCCTTGGCATCTTTGAGGGCCATCTCCCCACGCTCCTCGGAGTCTCCGATGGCTGTCTGCAGGGTAACGCACTGCAAGGGGAAGGATTGGGACTCTTAAATGCTGCTTTTCTTTTTCATTAAGAGTCACTCGAGAAACAAAACCATTCTGACTTGTGCGTTAATGAACAACAGTTATGACTGAGGTCATTTGCCCATAGCTAACATTGCTGGAGATGAAATGCCAGACTGGTGAGAATGATTTAATACGTGGTACAGCGTGGTACCCTTTTCAGGAGGGAATTCAACATGTTTAATGAGGTACGTCACGCTCTGTGGCTGCTGAAGTCCCTGATCAGCAAAGCAGAGCTGCGGGGCTAAGGGACCACAGAATGGGTGGTCTCTGTGGACTCCTTTGCCATTCCTACCTGATTCCTCATGTTCTCTATCTCTGACCGGATCCTCTGGATCAGCCGGTTGAGCTCAGAGATTTCCCCCTTTGTGTTGCGCAGGTCGTCCCCATGCTTCCCCGCCGTGGCCTGCAGCTCCTCGAACTGAGGTTCAGAAGGAAGAGTTAACCATCTGAGATGTCTGGGTGGACAAGATGTGGCTCAAACAGCCTCGTACAGAGACAGCAGTAATTTTCCCCAGAAATGCATCCATGGCATCTATGGGTCTGTTCACCTTGGTTTGGTACCAAGCCTCCGCTTCAGCCCGGCTCCTGTTAGCAATGTCTTCGTACTGAGCTTTGACTTCAGCTATGATGCTGCTGAGGTCCAGGTCCCGGTTGTTGTCCATTGACAGAATGACAGCGGTGTTGGACACTTGTGCGCTGACCTGAGCCAGCTCCTGCAAGGAAGCACACGGGATCCTACCAGCTGCACTTACCTTTTCAAATGCCACAAATTGTGGCAGTCACTGTCCAGGAGGTGATACCAGGACAGAAGTTGGGGAGGAGAGTGACTGTACCGCATCATAGAGGGCTCGGAGGAAGCTGAGTTCATCCGTCAGGGCATCCACCTTGGCCTCCAGCTCCACCTTAGTCATGTAAGCAGCATCCACATCCTGGAAGAGAGCAGCCATGGGAACATCTGCAGAACATGGTGCCTCTTCTTTAGCTCAGCCAGGAACTGGCCAAGCCTGGAGATGAGGCTGCCCCTTTCACTGCCACGGTGGTGCTGCCTGCCCAGAGAAGCTGTGCTGGGCACATCCCCCTGGCAGAGCACCCAGAGGACATCTCTTGGCCAAAAGAAGTGCTGTGTGTAACTTCGTTAGTGGATAAGGAGGGGGTGCAGGCCATTTGGCCTTGGTATCTGGGGTTCCCAGCGCTACTGACCATCTTTGTTTCTACACAGCCTGCTTTGCCCAGACAAGTGTGCATGTATGTTGTAGGACAGGAGCAGGACAAGACCTTACTTCCATTCTCCAAGCCCCTCCCTTCCTTTCCCCCAAAACCACAATCCAAATGACAGCTTTTAAAGGATGAGGATGCAGCTCCATGAGATCTCCCATCCTTTAGGACATTCCCAGCCTGTGCAATGGTTATGGTTAGCTCAGCATCCGTAGCACCTCCTGTCTCACCCACCTTCTTCAACACCACAAATTCATTCTCCGCTGCTGCGCGTCGGTTGATTTCCTCTTCGTATCTGCAGGGATAAAGGGAAAGACGTGCTGGATCATACCTCGGTAAGCAGAGAAGTTGTACAGGTAGGACTGCAAGGTTGTCTGGGCTGAGTATGGTGTTTCCAAATCAACCTCCTAGAAACTGCCCAGCTCAAATTTGTGAGAATCCCATTTCTCAAAGGGTTGAAATGACATTTTGACATAACACAGATGGAACAAGGAAGGTAAACCTGGTTTAGATGCTTTTCCTTGGCAAGTGTCATCACATGTTGTCTCCTGGCTGAACCTGCATTTTCTGATTGGGAAAGTGTCGATGGGCCACCTTTCTGCTGCTGTTGAGGAAGGCTGGGGTTCTGCAGGGAGTGATGCCTCATAGGAGCAGTATATTAGAGGGAGATTGGATAGGTACCATGTTATGGCTAGAGCACAGACTGGAGATACTTTCTTTTCCCTTTTCTGTAGAACATTTGATGAATATCTCAGGCTAGATATTTGACCTTAAGAAAGCTAAATTTGTGAGGTTAATCCTCCTACCTCATGCTAAGCTGAACCATTTGCATCCCATTTCACCCCAGGGTGCCTGGATGTGCTGCTAACAGGCACTCACTTGTTCTTGAAATCCTCAACGAGGTCTTGCATGTTCTTCAGCTCCCCATCCATGCGTCCTCTCTCATTAAGCAGGTTGGCCAGCTGCCGTTTCAAGTTGTTGATGTAAGCCTCAAAGAGTGGGTCCAGGTTGTTTTTACCTGAGTTGGTTTTTTGACCCTGGTCCTGCAGGAGGGTCCATTTGGTCTCAAGCACCTTGTTCTGCTGCTCCAGGAAGCGAACCTGAGTGTTGGGAAGCAGAAGAGTCTTAGCAGTAGATACCTGTGAGTGTGCTGTTGGCCAATAATCAGGAACTGGGACTGATGCATAGCACAAACCAAGGAAATCGCAAATCCAGGGTATTAAATCCAGCTGTGAATATCCTCCAGGTTATCCAGGGCTACGTTAGCCCATCCAGTAGCTAAGCAAATCTGTCCTGAGTGGACAGTTCTCTTTAGAGACGATTTAATTTAGCAAGCCAATGAGCAATCATTAGAAAATGTGACTTCAGCTCTTTGATCACTTGCTTTCTTGAACATCCTTTGGTTTTTCTTTCTTTGTAAGAGATATTTATCTTCCTTCTTTAAAGCTGAGATCTGAGTACTACAGGTTAAAAGACAAGTACTTAATTGCCTTTCCTCTTGCTCATATATACTACATATTTACTCAAGTAAAAGCCAAGGAAGGACTTAAGTTGAGTCAATATTAAAAGGACTTTAGCTTGCAGGCAATAAAGCAATAAGGACTAACATGTCTGCTGTGATTCCCCACAGAGAGAGCTGGGTTAAGCAGCTACATCTGGACCTGAAACTGGTTTGCTCCATTTGAGCTAATATATTTGTATTTCTCAGGCACAAAACTTGGATCTAATCCTCTTATTACTAGTTTCTAGTCTAGTTTTCTGCCTTGTAACTGTTTAGAAGAATGTTCTTTTTTGATTACTTTAATGAAGACATGCAGGTAGGAAATATGCAATAGAGTGTATTCTATGAAGTCGTATTTGTGTAGCTACAAAACTGTCTCGCTCCCTCTCTATCACGATTCTGCAGCACTCGATGAAGTCTCACCTTGTCAATGAAAGAAGCAAACTTGTTGTTGAGGGTCTTGATTTGCTCCTTCTCATCTTTTCGCACCTGCTGGATGTTTGGATCTATCTCCAGGTTCAGTGGTGCCAGGAGACTCTGGTTGACCGTCACTTCTTGGATTGTACCGACTCCAGGTGGGCCACCACCAAATCCCGCTGGGTTCCTGCTGCCACCCAGCCCTCCACTGAATCCTCCCAGCCCCCCTACTCCACCAAAGCCAAACCCTCCACCACCTCCATGTCCACCACCAAAGCCAAGCCCGCCAGCACCTCCACCAAACCCATATCCACCACCTCCACCACCGAGACCAAGTCCAAGACTGCCACCAGCTCCGCCACCACCAAGTCCACAGCCACCACCACCACAACCTCCCAGGCCAGAGCCACCACCAGCTCCGCTCCCAAAAGCAGCTCGGAAGCTGCTTCCAACACCAATGGATATCCTCTTGCTACCGCCAAGGCTGTAGAGGCTCCTGCTGCCAAAACCTCCACCACCACCTCCTCCTCCTCCAATGAGCCTTCCAAAACCACCTCCACCTCCTCCAGATCGTGCCACGGACATCGAACTAAAGCCAGCCCTGTTGCCACTTGGAATAACAGCTGAGGCAGTGCTGTAAGACCTGCCTCCACCTCCCGCTCTCATGCTGTAAGTTTGCCGGTTCATTGCGGCAGGAGATAACAGCCCAGCACCAGCGAGAAGCAGCAGGCTGAGAGAGTGCAGCTCTCCGATGGAAGGGAGTGCGGGATGCCCTTTTTATCCCTCTGGGGATCTGGGCTTGGTTGTGTGGAAGTCCAGCGATCAATTTAGTGCCTTCATGGTTTTGACGTGCCAGGCAGCCAGCTGTCTTATTGAAATTTGTTAAACACTGATTGCACTCAAACACACCTATCAGAGCCGGTGTGAATCTGCTCAGCTAGAAGAGTTATCTAACTCCCTGGTTTTTGGCAGGGAGAGCTCAGCCTTAGTGCAAAGCTTCTGCTTGCTCGCGGAGATGTGTTATTTTATTTTCTTGCTGTGAAGCAAAAGAAAAGAAACAAAAAGGAGTGAAAAAGGGACATGGCTATCCAGGTACCCCTGTGCTACTAATAAGATGCAGTAGATCAGTGCAGAGCTTAGTGGAGGGTCCTCTGGATTAACTTGAGTGAAAGGCATTGAGACTAAAATGGCTAAATCTGAACATAAAATTTTCACGGGGCTTCCTCGCCTGAAGGGAACACATGGGTGTGACGTTCATGTAGCCTGACATCTCTTTCATGGCTATAATTTATCCAGTCTGCCTGTTCACACTAGTCAGGCAGAGACCATCTTTTTGAGCTGACTCAGTGCCTAGTGCAAAGAGGTTCTGATCCATGGTTTTCCTCTGAGACACTGTATTTAAATGTCACTTCAAATTTTGGCCATTTAGTGTTAGTTATTTAGTCTACAACAGGTTTCCTAGGCTTCCTTTCTAGCGATCTTGGCACCTCCAGAGGACAACTCCGTCCCACCCGGAGGTTGCCGTTGCAACGTTTCCAGCCAGCTGATGGTGTGATCAATTTATTTTCATCTTGATCTAAGAAGCATTTTCAACGAAAGAGGCAGATTTTCTGAAAAACACTTTGCCCGGCTTTGCGGAACTGTATTATTTGCATGCTAACATTAAGATGTAACCGATCTGGGGTTTCTAGCTCTTTACAGCTATGATTTCTTTTACAGACCTTTGAACCTTTCCGTTCAAATTGTTGCCAAAAGCAAAGACTTAACCAGCATGAAAAATACTCCCACAAAATCTTGTTATTTTACTTCCTGGAGTCCTTGGGAAAAAGAGCAAATTCAATAGGGTGTGGTGACATTTTCTGGCATCACAGACTTTGTGGAACTGCAACGTCTAGAGTATTTTATTCTTTGTATTTAAGAGCTCAGTTCTTTTTCAGCATGTTGCTGTCTTGGTGGCATTGCCCGTGCTATGTGCATGACTGGAGCTTAACCATATTTGCAGGACAGGACTCTGCACGCCCTTCAAAACATAGTCATGTGCCCCAGTGCTACAAAACCATTAAGTACAAGCTAAAATCCCACTGGCATCTCTGGAAGAAAAAATTAAGCAGGTGCTTCATGTTCTACCAAATACAGAAGACCAAATATGTGATTATCCTTAGAGAAATGCTGCCGGGCAGGCTCAAACTGCGAGAGTTGGGTCACTCAAATAGAATTTCCCATTGCAGTGTGAAATTCCCGGTTGGTGCAGGTCGGCTTGCTTCTCTTTGGAAAATGTTGGTCTGAATCTGCCTGGGATGTCACTTGAAATTCATGAACATCTATTGCCTTGATTATTTGCATAAAATTCAAAACCTGGGTGCGATGGGAAAATGAGATTGTCTTCATGCTTTCTTGACCCCAGTAAAGGCAGATTGTCCTGAAGCTGACAAACGGGTTCGGATCAGATATTAGAGCTGAATGAATATAATGGGATTAAAGGTGGGGCGGCCAAGAAGAAAGAGGGAATTGTCGTTTTAGGCTCCCACACTCTTCTTCCTTCAGCCCACTGTCCACAAGGTATGCAAGGGATGCAAAGGCTGGGTGAAAAATGTGCTTTTTCTTTACCAGGGTGGTTTATTGTGTGGAGGGGATGAGGTTTGTGGGCTCCATACCCAGAGGCAGATGTGGCTTTTTGCATCTGTCAGTTTGGATCAACCCTACTAGACTCTGTAGATCTACAAAGAGGCATGTCCAGGGTGACACTGAGCAGGATTTGGCCTCTGAAAAACTTGCTCCTGGCCTTTTTTCTCCAAATTAGCCTGTTCTACACAAATGTTTTCAAGTAGGCAGCAGAAAACATGGGTTTTGCAATACTTGGGGGTTGAGAAGGGCAGGGATGATTAAAGGTGTTCTCTCAGAAATGCAAGAGCTGCTGGGCTGCTTTGGTACCCTGGGGAGCCGGCTGGGTATTGGTGTGCGGGTATTGTTCTGCGGGGAGGTGATCAACATAAATTATGAGCTGTTTGGGCAATGGGAGCTTCTTGTTTGGGTGTTTCTGCTTGTTATTTACATACAAATGAGGTGAAGTCCGAATTGTATGCATTGAGACAGAAAAGATGAAGATAACCTTTCAAAAAACATCCTCTTTTAGGTGGGTGGGTTTTGCCTTCTCAGCAAGGGCTGATTCATTTGGCTTTCACACACACGCACCCCCCCCCAGCCTAGACAGTGTTGCTAAGGTATGTGATTTATTAAAAAATAATTAGTGATCTGCTACCTGCTGATCACATCCAATAAATCATCTTGCTTTCCATCAGAAAAGCACCGCAGACATGGGAAGCCTGAATCCACCGCGCTCGGCACAGCCTCTGTGCTGGGAGAGAAGCAGAGGTGGACGTTCAACCAGTGGGAACCAGTGGTGGGTTCACCACCATCACACCAGCATGGACAGACTGAGCCCGGTAGGGTGGTTGAACTCATCCTCCAGCCGTGGAGAGGTTGGGGCAGACAAGCCGTGCGTCAGCAGTGAAGTCTAGGAAGCAAAGTGGGGGAATAAATTATGACACCCGGTCCTCAGCGTGCCTTTCATGGGATAGATGAACCTGCCCACACCCTGTGCTGCTTCCAGACTGGGTGAGGAGAGACACATTTCTCCAAAGGGCAATTCAGAACGAAATTGTCTCGGGGGCTTTCGGCTGCGCCCAGGCGAGCCGTGGGAGGGAAGAAGCCAACAGAACCATCTGGTTTTCCCTGCATCCAGCTGTGCATCCAGCTGTGATGAGTGCTGCCTTGGCAAGCCCTTCCCAGCCGCGTTACAGAGACCTTTCAGTGGGTCACGGTCCCGTGGAAACTGGGGACCCTCGCAGAGAAGAGGGAGGGGGCAACCTGATCAAACCTGAACCCCAGTCTCCTAAAACGATGGGAGAAGGTTTTTCCCCTCCCTGCAAGGGATGTTGGCGGGGATGTCCAGGCGCATCCTACAGACTCTGCCCTTAACGTGCGTTAAGGAAAGTGGGGTGTTTGAGGAAGAAAGGGCCTGATGCTGCATTTTGGGAAGCTCCGCTTTTTTCTGGCTTTCTTCTAAAATCAGCGTACTCTCGTGAGAGGGTTTCAGGGGTGGGGTTTGGGATTATTTTCTTTTTGTTACTACCAGAGCTGGTTCTCACTGATTTCTTTAAACAAGGGCTTTTTTGTTCTGCCTCCAGAGATCCCAAACAATGTGAGAGATCCCAAGTGAGCTGCGCATCCCACGAGCGGTTAAATATCCTGCGTTTCCAGACTTCCTCGTGGCCACGCTAATCTCTAGATGGAATAAAGGTATGCAAAAAGCGCATCAGGAAGGAGAGCAGACAAAGTCTCAAAAAAACTTTGTTAGAACTCCACCAACCCTGCCCGTTTGGAGATTCGTGTTTGAGAAAATATCTGTGCTTTTGTAATATCGGGGAGGGAAACAAAACCTGTGAAGCAAAGCGTGAATTATGCATGTAGTTTATTGAAGGTACAGCTGAAAGTTTGGAGTAAGCGAAGGATAATCAACTCTGTTCACTTACATATTAAAAGCGTTAAATCCGTCTATCTAGTACACACACAGGAAAAACAACGCATGCATTTAACTACAGAAATATAAGGTGCTCGTCGGTGTGTAATTAAAATCTGCTCTACCAAACCTGGTGTAGCAACTTGGACCAATTTACATAAGCATTACCAACCCTCTCGTAAACAGGAAAAATTGGATTTTCTGGTGTCATTAAAGAAGTTAAATAATAGCTGCAACTCCATCTCGGACAATTAAAATGCGGCTTCTCTTTCTGAAGTTGGGATGACCAAATTTTTCATGCTTTTGCAACAGCTGCATCAGGGAAAGAAAATCCCTGCTGAAAAGGGGTCAAGCAGAGAGGACTGATTTAAGATGCTGTGTGGAGGCAGGTATGGGCTCTCTGAAATGAAAACCTCGCTTGGCTGAGACCGCGGCAGTAGGTTTCCCCCAAGAAGCACATGCAAGAGAAGGTGGGTTTTGATCATGCAAAGAGTTTTCGGTAGAGCGACTAGCCTAATTGTGTGGGCACGGGCAGCGCATGGTTGTGTGATCCCTATAGCTGTCGGAAGGAAGGGGAATACTGTTTTATTGCAGAAATGCTGATTATTTTAAAATATGATGTGTCGTTGCTTCCCGGTCTCTACCGGGTTGTTCTGACCACGCGCACGGCTGTGCTGTACCTGCTCCCGGTGCCGCACACCCCTGCCCCGGGAATGATGACGGCTCCCGGGCTGCACTGCTCCACGCCAGCGCACACGACGTTCCCCAGGTTGCCCATGCCGGTGGTGCACTGCACCCCCTCCGCACCGGAGATCACTTCTCGCCCCACGCAGCTGACCGCGCTCCTCGCCCCAAATCCACCCCCCACCCTGGGAAGGCAATCTACGCTCCGGGTGCTAAAGCCGGTGCCGGCGACACCAAAGGAGGAGACCACCCCTAACCCCGCACCGGCCCCTCCTGTCTTGACGGCACATTTGCCTCCAATTCCGGATAGGGATCGGCACTCTCCGACGGTGCCACCGCCGCTGACCACAGCTGTGGGAGAAAAACAGGCTCAGTCAGTCCCAAAGCAGCTAAAACCCAGCTTATAAGGAAACTTATAAGCTTAGAAGACTTGTAAGGAAATTAAGGGAATGCTTCGTTAGCTTACCTACGCTCACAGGGTTGCCAGTACATATCCTGTTAAGAAAAGAAATGTCTCAAAGATGTATTTAGGGAAATATTCCTCAAATCTACAAGCAAATAGAGGTGCTGCCCAGCCATTGTCTCCTTGGCAGCCCTGCAGGTACTTTGGCTTTTCTGTGCACCCAGGTGTGAGGTGCTGGTCCGAATTGCCCACCGAAGCACAACGGGGTTGGATCCCCAAATCCCATAGACATCTTAATATCCCATCCTCTTTTTGTACTGCAAGCAGGGCATCTGACTGCAGCCTGCGCGGTGCACTGCGATCCGACTGCCCTGGGAGGATGAGGAGGAAGCAGGGATGATGCTCCCCTCTGCACCCATGGGGAACCACCTTCACCCAGCATTTCTCACTGCCTGTCTCTCCTCCTGATGGGTTTTGCCAACTATCGTTAGGGATGCTCCTACCTGCTCTCTTCTCCTTCCAGCAGTGTCCTGTAAGTGGCAATCTCGATGTCCAGGGCCAGCTTGACGTTCAGCAGCTCCTGGTAGTCTCTCAGCAAGCATGCCATCTTGTCCTTGGCTTGCTGCAGTGCAGTTTGCAGGTCAATCAGCTTCTGCCGGGCATCTTTGAGGGCACAGTCGCCCCGCTGCTCAGCGTCGCAGATGGCCGTCTGCAGAGCTGCGATCTGTGGACAGTAACGGGCAAAGGGGTGGCCACTGGTGATAGTAGGAGGCATCTTCACAGGTTCCTTGTGTACCCCCTTGTTTCTCAGCTAGGAACTGCCAGAGACTCTGGATTTAGGCTGGACACATGCAATGGCCAAGTCTACTGGGGATGAAGGGGAGGGGACCTGTTGGCTGCACCCCGGTAGGAAGCATGCGGCAAACACTGTTCTAGCCAAACCAACTGTCTTCTGCTTGTTAGCTAAGTGAGAAATAAATCTGCTTCTTTTTGTATCGACAGCCTTAAGTTGAGAAGCTACAAATATATAGGCTTAAGCTGGGTGGGGGGGTGTGTCTTTACAGCTCAGCAGGGTGGGAGCTGGTGAGGACAAAGCCCTTTGCTGGAGAAGTTGCACACCCAACAGTTGCACGCTGCCCATGGACCATTCAACCTTTCGTCCTACCTGTTTCTTCACGTTGTCCGACTCACACTGCAGCTTCTGGATCATCCTGTTCAGCTCGGCTATCTCGCTCTGGTTGTTTCTCAGGTCATCGCAGAACTTGCCCCTGCTGCTGTGGAGCTCCTCCAGCTATTGAACGGGAAGAGGATGACGTTAACGCACCCGAATCGCCCCTTCCAGGGAAGGTGGTGACTCTCCGGAGCTGCACTGCCGTGGGTGCTCCCGGGAAGCACCCAGACATGACCTCAGCCCAGACAAGGCAACAGTCCTGGGTAGGTCCTGAGCATTGCCCTTTAGGAAGGGGATGGTGTTCCTGATGGGTATGCACAGAGGAGACCTCTCTGAAGCAACACTGTGATCTGCTGAGCTCTGTTTTTACAGAAAAGTCTTAAACCACAGTTTTGAAGGGGGGGGGGGGGGGGGGGGGTGGCATGACTTTCTTTAGCAGACAGCAATGCTTTCACACTGTGGGGTGGGTTTAAGTTGCATCAAGGAGGACAGAAATTGTCCCCAGAGTTTTGTTGGCCAAGGGATTTCGTTGCCATCTGTGCTGGTGGTGTCAATACTCACTCTGGTTTGGTAGAAGGCCTCCACTTCAGCCTTGCTCTTCTGGGCAATCTCCTCATAGCAGCACTCAACACTCTTGATGATGCCTTCCATGTCCAGGTCCCGGCTGTTGTCCATTTGCACGATGACAGAGGTGTCACACAGTTGGCAATCCAGCTGAGCTCTCTCCTGCAAGACCCATCACGTGTCAGTCCCCTTCCCTCAACCAGCCCAAACCAGGCGTGCAGGCACCCTTGGCAAAGGGGGGGGGGTCTGCTGAGAAGGTGGAGGATTGGGGGGGTTCTCTCATTAACGGCCAACTAGACCATGGGGTTCTCCAGGTGGGTAACTGGTTTCCAGCAAGGGCTGGCAGCTGGGACCTGTTTTGGTGGCATAACATGGGATTGCTGCATGCAGTTCCCTAAGGAAGGGTGGGGAATCCTGGTGGAGCAACTCGCTTCGTTGCAACTCGGCGTTTCTGGCTGCGTCAGCAGTTTTCTGGGCTGCGAATCCCTCGGGCGTGGGTGCTTTGGGCCCCGGTGCCTACAGCCTGCTGGGAGGCGTTTGGCTGGAAAAGGTGCGAAGACAAAAGTGTCCCCTGTGCATTTTGTTAAGAACTTACTACATTTTAGACGGAAGCGTTACTTTCACCAAAATATTTTGATTAGTGTAGCTTAAAAAGTGAAGTGCTAAAAATATTTGGGTTTTGAAGAGTGAGATGTTTCAGTAGTTCCCAGGGATGGTTTGGATGAGAATTTGAGGGGCTTTTTCTTGCAGAAGATCCCTCCCATTGCAGCCAGCAATGAGAGACAACCAGGAGACAACGTGCCTTCCCAGCATGTCTGTGACAGTGTTGTTACCAAATACACATAAAGAGAGAGAGATTTTTGGGATGCAATTTCAGGATTTTCAGAAAAGATACCTTTCCCTGCATTTAGTGTTGGTGTAAGAGCTGGGGGCAGGGGGGGCAGCAGATGATGCGTCATCCCCAGGGCAGCAGACAGGGAGCCGGGAGCTCTTACCTCGGCGTAGATGCACTTCAGGAACTCCAGCTGCTGCCGCAGGAGGCCCACTCTCACCTCCAGCTCCTCCTTGGTCAGGTAGAGACAGTCCACATCCTGGAGAGAGACACCACGTATTCGGTGGAAAGAGGTGAAGAAACAGGGACTGTGGCAAAACTCATTTTTTCTGTTAGATTTGGAGGAAACCTCACCATTTCCATCCCTTAGGACTATCTGGGTTTGCGTTGGATGTGCTTACAACCCGGTGGGGGTTCTCCAAATTCTTTGGGTCTCCTCTCGTTGGAGGTTACCCGGTGAGGGCTCAGTGCCATGGTGCTGAGACTCCCCACTTCTCTCCCTGACCCCACACCCGGGTTTTGCCCACGTGCCTCAGTCGGTCTCACCGACATTGTCCCTGATGTGACTCACCTTCTTGAGCACCACAAACTCGTTCTCCGCAGCCGTGCGCTTGTTGATCTCATCTTCATATCTGCAGGAGGAAAGGAGAGGTGTGGGATGCTGAGCCCCGGCAGTCCTGTCCCCACCACCCGAGCGACCAGTGCAGAACATGGGATGGGTGATTAAAACCAGAGCCTCTCCCTATTCTCTTTGTACCTCCTTTTTGATTTTTGCTTTGTTGCTCTTTCCTTCCTCCCCACTGGGCTTTGTTCAGCAGTTTTAAATAGTCCACGCCAGCAGTATCGGTGGCTGGAGTGAGGTGGCAGTAAATCAGGCCAAACCACTAGAAATGCAAAACCGTGTAGTTCAGCTGAAGGCTTGGGTTGGTTCTTCTAGCCCTGCTGCTTCGTGTGATGTTTTTCTGAAGCATCCAGGACTCTGCTCTGTTTATGGGGAGATGGTGGCCAAAATGCCCCAAGGGAGGTCAGGAGCTTGAGCAACCTTTGAAACTCCCAGGTGCAAAGGGAAGGAAAGTAGTGCGTAATGACCAAGTAACTGGCACCTAGAAGAACTTTCACAAGACGATTCTATGAGTCTGACCTCTCTGTGGTGGCTCAGTGAGAAAAAACATCTGAGACTGTAAGTTCTCTGGAGAAAGGATCACTCTTTTCTCCTGTGCTGTATAACACCAAGTGGCCTGGTTCGTGGCTTAGCAGAGGACACGGGGAGCTATTAAGGAATATCTGCAGCTTCGATTAAAAGAACAATTCCCACATTCCCTCTGGGAAGAGAGGATGAAGCCTAGCAGAGACGATGTGGATAAAGCGTGGGGTGGAGACAAAGAGGCTGGGGGTTTTGTGGGGATGGATGGCACCGGGGACAGCCAGAGGCGCAGATGATGTGGGAGATTTGATATGGCAAACCGTGGTGGTGCACAGGAGTGTTAGGGAGAGGAAAAGTGGTTCCCTGTCCCTCTCCCTAAGGAAAAATTGTGGTTGAAGAGCTCTCCCAGTCCATCGCCAGCATCTGAGGTGCAGCAGTGGGACCCCAGTACAGGAAACCAGCCTGGTACTGGTGTCCCCTGCCCTGCTCCCCTCCCTCTGCCCCAATTTTTGGACCCACCAGTGCAATCGCATTGGCTTCACGCTCAGAAACGCCGCTCGGGCCAGCAAACACCCCAGTCTGCAGCTTCTCTCTGCGTACACTTACTTGCACTTGTACTCTTGAACCAGGTCCCTGAGGCACCGCTCCTCGTTCTCCAGCCTCTCTCGCTCCCCCAGCACACACTCCAGCTGCTTCCTCAGGTTGCAGATGAAGTTCTCGAAAACGGGCTCCAGGTTTCTCCGGGAAGCTGGGAGGACATACTGCTGCAGCAGCTCCCACTTGGTGGTCAACACCTTGTTCTGCTGCTCCAGCAGCCGGACCTGGGGAAGCAAGAGATGCGAGAGTCATGCAACCCCCTCTTGTCCCAGGCAAAGGCGCTTTGGGTTTCTCCCCTTCCAAAAGGAAAAATGAAAAATAAAATCAGAAATGCGAATGGTTAAGTGCTGATTTCTCGGCAGCCTGAGTGAGAACAGCATCTTCTCTGAGCTAAACCTGGTCCCACCCAGGACTCGTATCACAGGCTGAACAACATCGGTGCGTTTGCTCTGTGTTGAGGCCAATCGTCTCTTTGACCAAAGCACAGTTCAACCAAGCACCAGCTCTTCCCCTGCGACAACTCGCTGATGGAGGATCCTCTGCCTCCTCTGATGGGCTGATTACAATAACGAGTCTTCCGCAGCACTAAGAGCTCTATCCAGGATCTCATTTGAATGTATCTGATTTAAACTCTAACCACGGATATTTATCATGCCTTTCACTTCTAGATTAAAGAGCTCTCTAGTACTTGAGAACCTTTATGGATCATGAATAAGTCATTTTTCAAATGGGAGGAAGCGGAGTGGCTCCTCTTACGTGGGTTTGGTTTTTCCAGCTGCAGAACAACTCACAAAGAAAATCAAGATCAGACAGAGCAAAGGTTTCTCTGCCGCTTGAAAAATCATTCCCTATAATACATCCCTAAACAGCAATGAAAACCCTTAGGCTTAGCTAAGATAACAAGGATAAATAACATCTGTTTAGGAAATCACCAAATCATTTCATTGACAGAGTGGAGGGACAGAGAAGTTAAAATCATTCATTTCATTTTAGCTAGACAGCTATCTTTCCACATCTCCTTGATGAAGCACACAAACGGTTTTAGAAATGCAAAAGTCCTTTGGAGTTTACAGAGGTGTGATAGCAATGTCAGATTATACATTTGTAATAAAAGTTCCTATTTTGCCTTTTTACATTTCTGTGTGTCCATCCCTTCTCTCACAGGTTTTGATTTACTGTATCCCTGGAGCCGCTCCTGATTTAGCTATTTAGCAGACTGGTGACCATCAAAAAGCTAAAATACCGGTGCAGTTGCCTTGGTACAAGGCTTAGATCCAACGTCTCCAGGTCAGGACCACCATGGTCTATCAGAGACCATTGCGAGACCCGGGTGCCAGCAAAAAGAGCTCCCGACGTTGTCTCCCTAGAGACAATCCATCCATCGGAGCCTAGAGAAACGAGACAAACAGCCAGCCTGGAGGGAAGCGGGGTCTCACCTTGTCGATGAAGCAGGCGAACTGGTTGTTGAGGTTCTTGATCTGCTCTTTCTCGTGGGTCCGCACTTGGCACTCCTCGGGGTCGACCCCCACGCAGAGAGGCTTGAGGAGCTCTGGGTGGATGCTGACGCCCCGAATCCCTTCGGATCTACCTCCACCGAGGCCGATGCCGATGCCGCCGCCATAGCCTCCGATAGCCACGCCGTCCCCAAGACCTCTGTAGCTGCCCAGGCCCCCATAGCTTCCGCAGTTACCAAACCCCACGACAGTGCCCACGCCAAAGCGTCCTCCGCCGTAAGCCACGCCGCAACGTCCGACGCCGGCGCCACCGTAGACCCCGCTGCGGCAGCTCCCACCAAAGGAAATCCTTTGCCCTCTCCCCAGGTCGCAGACGCTCCGGCTGCTGAAGCCACCGATTCCACATCTCCGTCCCACCGGCTGGCAGACGGAGGCTGAGCTGCTGTTGCCCCTGCCGAGGCCGCAGACGGCGGATGCGGAGGAAAAGCCCCGTCTTCCCAGGAGAGAGCTGGAGGTGTAGCACTGTCGACTCATGGTGGCTGGGGTGGACGGGAGGTGAAGCGGTAACGGCAAAGCAGAAGAGCAAGAGAGGAGCAGGGAGTGAAAGAAGGAGATCTCCTTTAGCTTCTCTGAGGCAGAGCCCTTCTCCTTATATACATTTCAGGAGGTGCCTGAGATGCAAAAATTTAATTTATCCACTGGGTTTGGTCTGCCTGGCAGCAAGGAATGGCTTCCAACATTTTAAACCCACAGCAAACACTTCTATCTCATACGAAATAATGTGGAAATTAAAATAAACTGCTTTGCTTGCAAGCTTCAGTTTCAGGACTTATATTTTACTTAATTAATCTGCTTCCTTATTGTGTAATTATAGTTTAGCAAAATAATTCAAGGGGTTTTTATTCATAGCTTGTTTACGGTTCGGTTTCACCACAGCGTTTAATTATGTTTCAGGACCTCCTGCAAAATGTCGTGGCGATGCCGCCTCTTCCAGGGTCTCTCGCCAGCTCAGGGCTGGATCTTGAGCAATGACCGGTGCCGATAGGGGAGGAGGAGGAAGGCGTATCCGTCAAAGCACGGCACCGACGTTGTCGGGAACGTTCTTGTAAGCATTCGTCTCTTCCTCTCGTGGGTATGGCTACGGCTCTCGTAGGCGATTCGGTTGGAGCCGTGTTTGCCGGCTCGTGCGCTGATAAGCGGAGCAGGATGGGGTTGGTGGTTTCCTTATCGATGGAGCATGAACTGCGCGAGACGGTGACGAGGACAAATTCGGTCGTGCGGCAGATGGTCTGGAAAATTTGGGGTTCATGCACGTGAAGGCAAGGCAGTGGTCCAGCTGGGCTTCGCGTACCCCTTAGAATGCCTGGAATTGAAAATAAGGCATTTCTGGGAAACGCTTCGCTGCAGACAGCAATTTATGATCGAATTAAGTGCCGAGGGAAGGTGATAATTTTGTTTAGTATCTGGGTGTGATGCGACCGGTGCGCACGGCAAATTCACGCAAACGATAGCTGGAGATGCAACAAAGACGTGAAGCAAAGTGTTACAAACAGGTTGAGAAATGTTAGCCGGAGTAAACTTTTTTCCTCGTATTCCTGTGACACACCTATCTGACGTTAAATTATTCTAGTAATATCTGTTAATGAGAAGGTACTCTACCTTCTTAATTAAAATTCTTAAAACTATTTTTGAATTTGCTTGGAAACAAATAAAGTTTCTTTTTTGCCTTAACAAAGGGGTCTAATCACAGAATCATAAGTGATTGCATAGCTTGCCCTGAGAAGTCTTTGCATCTTTGCTGGGGCAAAATTAACCAGTTCTAGGAGGATTCCTAGTCAATGCTATTGTAAATTTGAAATAGGTTGTCTTGAATTAAAAATAATGCAAGGGAATTATGATGATTTAGAATATTCATGGAGTCTTTCCAGGTAAAGATCTTCCTTTTTTTTTTTTTTTTTTTTTTTTGCAGGTCTCATAATGGGTTGAAATGAACTGTAAAATACTATATGCAATTATAACCATGGAGTAGTTTCATTGTAGCTGCATTGGTCTGAGTATATTAGGATGAACATCTTGCAATGAGATGTACTTTCATTTGTGAGATTGGGATAGTTGGAGAAAGCAGAAGAGCTTTTGGGCTCCTTCATGTCATTCTGCCCAAGGTAATCCAAGCACCGGAACCTCTTGCTAGTAAGTGAAAAGGGGGAATTATTTTGGAAATTTATTTTATTTTGTACTGAAGTGTTGGTGCAAGCATTGTAGAGGACAGTTGGGCACGTGGTCTGAAGCCAAGCCTGGAGCGCTGCCTGGGAATAGGGCATTCATGGCTGGGCTAGAGCATCACTTAGCCTTTAGGTAGGTCCATACAACATGACTTTCATGAAGTCTTTTAGGTGGGCACAGCCACGGGCAAGCGGAAAAACAGGGAGAAGCCAGGCTGTCAGATTACTGGCACAAGTGGCTGTGGTTCTGCTTGCTGCACGCCTGAGCCCTGCACGCTGGCTTGGTGCAGCTGCGGTGGGGCAGAGTCGAGGCATCGGAGACTCCAGCTCCTTTCCATGGCAAGACAGACACGGCCCTTCACCCTTGAGGGCAGCGACCTGCTGGTTTTTCCAGGTGTCAGAAACCTGGATCTGGTTCGGGTCAGGTTCCTGCTTTCCTCCATATCTCTGCTTGGCTGCACGCTATAGAGGACCTTGTGCCACCTGGGTGATACAGGCACCGTTTGAGGGCTGTAGACCCTCCAAGCCCCTGGTTTTGTTGGAAAGCAGGGAAAATGCCACTCATGGGACAATCATCATCCACGTTTCTCCACCAGCTGCGAGCTCTGAGATCCCTTCTTACGTACGACGTGCTGCCAGGCTGTTTCCCCACGGATCGAAAGCAACAAACCTGCGCTTCAACCTTTGGCTCCTCCTCGCAGCCCTAAGAAGTGGCTTCTTCCAGGTGCCCAGCCTTGCACATCAGAGAGGGATGGTTCAGGGCAGCGCTTGTGGTTTCCATCTGCTGAGCTTTCACAAAGCTGGTTCTCAGTCACATGGTGGAAGCCCTGAGCACCAGTTACATCAGCTTCAAAGGAGGAAGCACTCTGATGTGATTTTGGTCTTCTGAAGAGAAGGATTGCAATCGCCTTTGTTTCATCGGCTGCACACATGCACAGCACTGGCTCAAGTCAGATGCAAATGCCTTCTTCTTAGAGAACTTCTTCATGTCTCCATGCTTTGTCCTGGCTGATTGCAGGTCAGATAGTGTTTGAAGAGCTCTAGAAAGGGACTAACCTTCCTCCTTACAAGGAAGAGATGAAACCACTGTTTTCAGGCTGATGGGATTCAGCATAGCTTTAAAGCAGCTTCTTACACCCAGATTTACTGGGGAAATCCCTGAGGTCCTTGGCCCTAAATATGCCTTGAACTGTGGTGGCTCCCATGAGACTTATGCCTTTGAGATTTACATGTACCCATGTACGCTGGGATAAATTAATTCTGCTTAAGCACCTTACTAAATTGGGACCTGTTAAGCCATCCGAGCAGACAGGGAGAGCCTGGGGGGGGTTTCCAACCTCCTGCTACCATTTCAGCTGTAACAACCCAGCCATCCAAGCCTGCTTTCTCCCAGAGAGAAAACCTCTTTTTAAGACCCTCACCTGAGAAAACAGGGTTGGCAGGGCTTGGCCACGCTGGTGCTCTCCCTCCTTCCCTGCAGGCTGGGCAGTTTTTGTGGCTCCTTGTGAAAGGGACCATGAAGTCACCGTTAAAATGAGGCCCCTGGGACATCTCCCTCTGGTTTCATGGGTCCAGCTCTCCAAAGCTGTTCCCAGTCTCTTAACTGCAGCTTGATTCTGCTCCCACATCAAAGCAGTTGGTGGATTTGTGGGGACCGGGGTAGAGATGATGGTTCCATCGCCACTGGGCACCTTGCTTTCCTCCCAGTAACCTTGCTCTACAGTAGATGTTCACCCTCAGCCTGGCTTGTCCCTGGCCATTACGCACCTTTTATGCTGCTTTGGGGCAAAAAGATGGACAAGATAATCCTTGAGGTTCCTTCCAGGCCATTCCCAGAGCATCAGTGGTCATTACCCATCTGCACCATCTGCATTTGCAGTACTTCCAGATAAGACCTTGCCAAAACCTTTACCTTCCTTCCGCAGTCTTTCTGCTGGACAATAATAAACTGTGGGTGACCAACATCGGTCACATCACCAGTACTGATGAGAAGATGTCGGGTTATCATGGCAGTAGCTAAGCAGAAGAGAGTATAGCTCCCAAATGCGATGTCTCATGCAAGGAACATGGAGAGCTACCTGCTAGCCAGAGCTGGATGTCTGCCCTGCCTGTGTCCACTGTGTTGCACTGGCCACGCTTGGAGCCCTGACAGCAAATCCAGGTGCTTCATTCCGGACAACTTTGTCATATTCTGGGCAGTTCTTTACTCGTGTGATGGAAAACCTGGGCGTTGGATGCAGAGCTGTGTGCGTCTTTCAGACAGAGCTGCTGTGAGTTCTGGATGTTTGACTGCAGTAGGCAGGGTGCCGGCGGCAGCACAAGGCAGCTTGTTTGGATTTTTTTTTTTTAAATCTCCACTTCGATGGTGTTACCAGATGACCTAAGCCCAGAAACTCTCCTTCCTAGTTCTTATTTACCATCTTATTTTGCAAGACACAAATAGGTTTCATACCAAACACCACGGGGTCCACCCCTTTCCTTTGAAACATTCCTCTTTTCCATAGGAATTCGTAAGACACTTTTGCATCATCTAACCAACTTTGTGCTAACACTCGGGGCCTGATGGACTATTAGTGCTCTGAGTAATGGGGCGGAATTGGTACGGCAGTGTCATGATGAAAGCGCAGCAGCCAGGACTAAGCACCGGGAATTGCCACCGCAGAGGGAGAGCAACCGCGTGCCAAGGGAAGGGACGAGGTTTGCACTGCAAGTGTTTTTCTGGGGAAAGGTAGGCGATCCTTGTAAAAAGCAGCCATGAGAACCATATCAGATTTTGAGGTTGGAAATACTGCTGTACTGTTTCACAGGACAGTTGTCTCTTCTCTTCTACGATACAGGCTTTTTTAACCAGAAAACATGTTCCTTCTTGCACTAAGCCAACCGGGGACTCCAGAGATGCCCTCCAGCAGCTGAGGGAAAGGGGAAAGTGTGGGAGGAGGGAAATTCAGCCACTGAATTTCAACTAGTTCCCATTGATAGGTCTGTAAATCTATGTCTGTGTGTGCACATGAGTATATATAATAATGACCTTAGAAAGTAGCTGTTCAGTGTGTGTGGTTAATGTAATAGAGTTAATTTTGCAAACTTATAAACAGGTTTCTTTAAAAAAAAAAAAAGTGAAGTAGAGACGATGCACAAACATTGCGTGCAGTTTATTGGCAGCACAGCAGAGAATGCAGAGCTTTTATCAGCGATACGATCTCTGTGTGCCGTGTTGAATTAAAAAGCATCACTCTGCAGAGAGGGGCAAGGAGAGATGTTCAGTAGAGAGCAAACCCTATTATTGGCCTTGTAAATGTGACTTGGCAGGTGATATAACATAAAATAAAAACACTTCTAGTGTGGGAGTTCTCTTACCTGAATTCAGCTACCTAAAAACTAGTCACTGAGTTGAAGCTAAAGGCATGGGCTCCATGAACAGTCGATGAGAGAGCTCGGTATCATCAAGCAAAAGATTGTTTTCTAAAGTCACTAGCGCAGGAGAACCTGGAGACAAGGAGTCACGCGTTGGAGGGCCACGGGGACACGATCCGTGAGGGAAGGTGGTATCTGTATGCAGCCACCAGCCTCAGCAAAATAAAAGGACAAATACGAACCAGGAGAAATAACAATGCTGTGTTTATGAGCACCTATTCATTAAACTTTCCAGATGGACACTCAGATTAAGGAGATTACAGAAGGTATAGCTTCTAGAGGACATACCTATTATCTTAATGAATGGTTGGAGTCACTATTGTGATTCATTTTGCCACCAGCATGCAAAAAACTCACGATGTGTCACTCCAGAGGTGGCGGCTTGGTGCGTAAGCTCTGTATTATGGTTGTCTCCACCAGGTTAACTAGAGATAAAGAGCAGTATTTGTCCTAGAGGAATCTACAACCAACTTCTATTCATCACAGCCCTAATACTCAGAAATACCTGCTCCAGAGTTACCTAAAGCCCCAGTGATATCTGCCCTGGAGAGCAGCAAGCTGAAACATTGGGCACCACAGTCTGTATTTCCCCAGCTCAGCAAGCCTACGGGGTTGTAACCTCCATTTCCAGAGATTAGCTCTCTGAATTGCTAGCAAACCACACATTCAAGGAGATAAAGGCAAGCAACGGTAATGATTATCCCTCCTCCCAAAGCTAAATGCTTCTGTGCCGCAGCTATGTCCTCCAGCATGCAAGTTCACTATGCCTTCAGAGATGCAAAGTCACGTTTTGATTTCACTGTGGTTCTGCGGTGGATTCCTTCACTTCTTGACCTAAAGCTCCTGTTTTAGGAAACTTTCTTCCATGGCCAGAGGTGTGCCCATCTTTGAAATCCACCTGGGTCACTATCGCCACCCATTGCATGGGACTTGGGAACCTGTGCTGCAAGAAAACCCAGTGCTCATTAACTGGGAAAGAAAGCCAGAAATGGCACAGAGAAATGGGGGGGGGGGGGAATCTTCCTGTGAATCATACATTTTTCATAGCTGTGTCAAAGACACTCCCTGGCCATGCTCTGTTGGAGGATAAAATATGTTGTTAGGTAAATCTGCAACTTTCAGAAGAAATTGCACTGAGTGGGATCTTAGAAATTCATTATTTCACTTAACAGCTACTCTTAACTCCACACTGAGGTGATCCCAAGTGAATCAGGCACCCATCTTCCTCCTCCGCTCAGTGGGGATGCACACAGTGAGGAGATTCATTTGGGGAACTCCAGTGTAATTTCTTGAAGCAACATCCACGCATCGGTGTGTTGCCTTGTTATTCTCTTTGTTCTTGTTATTATGTGGTTGGTTTTTCTCCTTGAATATCCTATGGGGTAATCCGCATGCTGTTTGTGATACCAGGGAGTGTTAAGCACCTGCCTCTCTTGTTCTCCATCCAGAAATGGCTTGCATGTGGAAATCTCAATGACCAAAACCCAGCTTGGTGTTCAAGACATCCTAATAATTGCACACCATGCCTTCCAGCTCCTCCTTGGCTTAATGTAGAGAGTATTTCGTGGTTTTTTTTCTCCCAGGCGTTTTTTGCAAATGCTGTCACTGTGCTGCTCAGCATCGCAAATATCCGTCTGCAGACAGGCAACCTGTCAAAGGACGGACGGGTGGCTTTACTTTCCCTTTAATTACTAAGCATGACAACTGTGGCTTCGTTGTCCTCATTTCAAATAAGGACTGACAAACACCCAAGGCGCACTGTCCCCAAAGCGTCATACCCCCTTTGAGTGACTTCTTTCAAGTTACTCCAAGAGTATATGATAAAGTGAACCAGTTGCTTATGAGATTGCTGCTGGGTTTGGCATAATTGCCAGTTGCTCTGCAGAGGTTTAGCACCTCCTTCCCACCCAAACCCTGCCACGAGCAGAGCAAGCTCATGGTCTCATCTCCAAAGCCGGAGTGTTCAGACCCTGTTTCTCAGTTACACTGAATCCTCTTTCCTTGACTCCAGAACTGAAAGAGCACCTTGAAATGTGAAAGGTTTTTATGCTCTACCCATCCACCTGCCTGCTTTCTTCACATAACACTGTTAATTTAATTTCTGTTGTACAAAATAGCCCATTTCAAGAAAACTAGCAGAGATCCTCTTTAATACACTGTCCTAGGTCAACATCTGGGCTCCTCCAGAGCTGGGGATTGCACTTGTGCAATGGTATTTAGTAGCTGATGCGACTTTCACTTATGGCACGAAGCCTTGATGTCTGCTCTGAGCTCTGTTCAGTGCTGGGGTTTCTGATGGTGCCCGTCTCCCATTGGTTGTCCATTTTCACAGTGATGGAGGTGTTGTAGAGCTTGTGCCTAAAGGTTGCAAAAAAAAAGTTGCAATCCGGAGTGATTCCCCCTCATTTACATCACTTTTGGGGAAATGCAGAACTAATTGTATAATGGGAGTCTTCATCCTGCAGCTAAAATCTGACCTGGAGTGATTCATCACTGAGGAATATACCATGCCTCCTTTAATCCTGAAAAAGGATAAATCCACCTACTGACCTGGACCGTGGCCAACGAGCGCTGGGTATAGACAGAGGATTCCCCACGTAGGTAACACCTGAACCCTGAAGACTATCGGTAGGATTCGTGTTCCCATACAGAACTAGCACACAAGCCCTATATATTGGATACGCAGACAGTCCAGCTCTGAAACTCAATTCTGTCTACACTAAACTGGGCTGTGCTAAAGATGAGGGTGTTTCCAGGAAAAAAAAAAAAAAAAAAAAAAAAAAAAAAAAAAAAAAAACCAAAAACCAACATAACCTGCATTTCCCTGCGGACAGAAAAGGAGGAATTGCCACCTCTTCAAACATACATCTCAGCAATTCCAGCTCCTGCCTCAACAAATCTGCCCTGCCCCATGGCTCTGTCGTGGCACGGCATGCAACATCCAGCTCCTTGGGAGCCGACGCAGGACCAGCCGCATGCAGACACCGAGCAGTTCACACTGAACTAGCCGGTTGGTTTGCATGGCTGGTTTGGGTTTGGGTTCTCTTCGTTTATTCTAAGCAGGCTTGCAGATCGTGTTGTCTGTGGTTAGGAGTTTCCTCGAGCCACCTCAATGGCGCAAGCCTAGAAAAAGTGGAGACAGAAAGTTAAATCTGCTGGACGGTGTGTTTTAAGAGGAGTAGACCTCTTGAAAAGGTTTTTATTGATGTAGAAGAGAAACCCTGAAATCCTGACCAAAGGCAGAAAAAATATCTTGGGAGCAGCCAGGTCAGAATTTACCCAGATGTTCGGTTTGGCCACCAAACAGAAGGTCCAAAATTCACTTTGTTCTAGTTGCAGCTGTGTTGAAGTATCCAAAGAAAACTGATGATTTTCCATTAAAATCATCTTAAAAGGAAAGGAGTTGTATTAAGCAGAGGCGAGAAAAAGCCAGCATGATCCTATATTGCTTGTACCCAAGGAGGTGGAGAATCCTCCACCCACACGCTGAGCCTGGACCACAAGCCCAGAATATCTTGCTCCTACCCTGATCCATCCCTTTTCAAATGAGATCTCTGACTAAAAGCTTCCCCCTCCCTCCCGTTAGTAATATTGACCACATCACAAGAAACAACTTGCTTTTGAATATAATGTGGATTGTGGAGCCGTCTGGCTGCAAGGAATGAGTGTTCATAGGAGGAACTAATTACTGGCTAATTTCTTACCTGTATTTATCCACAATCTGCTTTGTGGCAGAGCTCTTTGGGTATCGTTTATTCCCACCTGCTGTGCGAAGTGCCTATCCGCTTCCTCGGGCTGCAGACGCAGGGCTGAAAACACAGCCTCGGATTTCCCATCTGTGCAGCCACGAGACACCCCACGTGGCTGCCCACCCTGTGTGCTGGTAGTAATAATAGTAATGATTATAGTAAACGGTGTGTTCATTAAAGCAACACATCAGGAAGATGGCTAGACCATCTCATTTGGTCCAGCGGTCAGAAAGGGAAAATAAAACCACTATGCTTTCTGGGTGCTGGGTACATAGCTTGAAAATCGGATATCTGAAGAAAAATTTCTTGCTGTTGCTACTGGTTCAAAGGCTAGATGAGTTTGAAGCTTTTTTATCTCACAAGCGGCAGAAAAGGCAAAAGCAAAGACACATTGTCCAGTGCTAGAGTCTTTAGCTCGGACTCTAGAGCCCGTCTAGTGGAAGACTTTTGAAATATCCCTTATGTTGGGCATGGTTGGATGGGATAGACGTCTTTGAGCTTGCATGGTTTTGTTTGGCTGGTGGAAACTTGTGTCTGGGTTTGACATGAGAAAAACATCATAGTAACTATCACACACACACACCAAGAATAATGAGCAAGTGAAAAAGCTGAAATGACAATCTTTGCTCGGAGAACATTTCCTTGTTTAATGTGCTCCACTCAGGTTAATTACCAGTTTGAATATTTACTGTGAAGTGTGTTCTTTCAGTTGATTGCTGTGGTTGTGCCATTTCTTCTGCCTTGTACTGCAGGGACATGCTGTGGACACGACATTCTTGAGGATGACTTTCTCTCTGTTCCTGTAAGAGTCCCGCCTCTTCCTCCTCTTCCTGCATTCTTGTCTTGGTGTGTTTGGTGCAGAGAGATGCTTTAGGATGAGGTGAGTCACCCTTTCTAGTCTATAAATTAAGTTCAGGGTGAGTAGGTCAGTGTGATAAGGCTGTCTTTTTTGAAGATGAATTTATGGCAGAAGCGTTCCATCCTGGATAGGATGGTTGAAATGGAAAATGATGGTTATAAAGGGTGCTGACGTATTTGCAGGAGATTGCCCGACACAGGAATAAAGTCACCCCTGTCTTCATATTTGCAGCACACCCAGGACATGCTTGTTTCTTGGAGGGGACACCCTCCGAGTTGCCCATCTGTCCCCATGGATGATGGAGGAGACCTGGACCATGCACTTGTTCTAGACGGCTTTGCTTCTTCCCACGTTCTCCTTGCCCATGGTAGGCTTTGGCGTGGAGTGCTTGTATTGGTCAGCCAAAACATCAAAACCAAAATATTTCATAGAATAAAATTACTGGAATGATATTTTTAAATTATTAATATTTTTTACTAAAAGAACAGAATGGAAACCTTTCTCAGTTATCAAAAGGTTTTCTCTGGTTATCTTTAACTGACAGAAAATCCAATTCCCCAACTTAAAACAACTGTTTGTTTAAGATAATTGCTATTAGAAAGAGCAAAAAAAGGTCAAAACAATCCTCAAGATTAAAAAAAATAATATGGGAAGAAAAAATAGCAACGCTTACCAGGAAATGTTCCTGAGCTTGTAATACAAGCTTTAATGAATAGTTTGAAAACCATTTGAGATAAACCTTTTCCTTTTGGTACTGTGACAAAATCTTAAGAGCCCTTTCAGCTCTAGCCATAGAGAAAAAATAAATGCAGCCTACATTTTCCTCTTTGGTTTGCTAAAATTGTAGCTAGGAATATTTGGGTGTTGGCTCAAACATGAGGAGCTGCCCTTGTTTTGAAGAGGTAGTATCATCTTCCTTTCTTCTCTCTATTATTCGGTCCACCAAAAGACAATTATTGTCCCACTGAAATTAGGCAGTCGCCTACTGCTTCCTCGGTTGGGATGGGAGAAGTCACCCTTGCTAACATCAGGAAGCTGTTTGAGAGTCCCGTCTGCAGTTCACCCCTGAAGCACCCCTGAGGCACTACAACCGACAGCACGGGATTGTGTCTTCTCTTATCTGGGGACACCCTGGTGTCCCGACTTGAATGGTCAGGAGGGAAAGCTCTGGAAAACCTAGGGTTTGCTGGGCTTTCACCGCTTCGAGGCTGGGAACGTCATGCAAACCCAGTTCTTGTTTCGCTGGGTCACGGAGGGAGAGCAAGCAAGGGCAAGACCAACTGGTCGAGTCAACCAGCAGCAGCTGGTGAGAACCAACCACACGTCCCAAAGCTGTGGCTTTCTCCCCCTCCTCTTTTTCAAGCAACTGTCTTTTTTAGCAACAGCAAAACCCAAAGAAAAGTGTCCTCTGAAACAAAGCCAAGCCAAGTCATTCTGGCTATGGATTGCGAAGGGATGGCCATGCCTCCTCATAGCCACAAGGAAGACCCAAACTTGGAGCCACAGTGGTTCCTGGACATGCTGCCATCCCATGCACACTGCCGGGCTGTGGCCCAGAGTGACGTCTTGAAACCGCACAGGGAGTCGGTGACGTTCAGGCAATTAACCAGGGCTGCCTAATGGCTCAGCAGTGACTCTAGGCACTGGGCTTGCCTTCTTCCCAAACTCCATTTGCAAGTGGTGAATGCATTAAACTCAGATGCAAAATTACCCACATAGGCAGGCTTCATCTCATCTAATTGTAGCCACTTAAAAATTATATAAACTGCTGAACTGGGTTTCCTCATTTGAGAGAGGGGCTCGGGTGGAGGATTGTCCACCTCACCTAACCACAGTCTGACACGCAGATGGTCAAAGTTAGATGAAACGGTTTCTACTCTTAGCATAGAAATGACATCTCATGCCCTTCCCCAAAGGTGCTTATCTTCTTCCTTGCGTCAGTCTTTAATATTCACTTGTTTTTAGGTTGCAATTAGAATTTTGTCCTGTGCTAGCAGGGAGATTAGTGGTGCCGTGTGACCTGTAATTCTTCATGTGCTGGAGACAGGAAGAAATTCACTGTGATAATAGTGTCTGCGGATCCAGCGGTATATTTGTCTGAGTACATGCAGGCGTCTCGCATGGTGATGTCTCCCTTTGCGCTAATACCCCTGCCCCAGGCTGCCTGCAGAGCCAGGAGAGATCTAATTGATGCATGCAGTAGAGTCTGGTGCTTGATGCATTTCATGCTAAATTAGGCGCCTGAGTTTGGCCAGATGAATCACCCCATGGAAATGTTGCTTTCTTTCCATGAAATGAGCCACCAGCAACCAGCTCACATGTTGAGCTCTACTTGGGAGACTTCAAAACTAAGACAGAGTCGATCCCACCCTGTGATGGCCAAGAGATCTCATTAACTTAATCCCTTTGCTTTTTAAGTCATACGGGGTAAATGTCACACTTAGCCAGCCCTGATGCCACTGAAGCAAAGGGTTTTATGCCTGGAATATGTATGACTCTGGCAGTACGCAGCCCTGATCACAAGCCCGTTGAGCGCAGAGGGTCAGCGTTGGCATCTATCTTCATTCAACCGCTGTGACATGGAAGAATCAAATACGTTGTTGCGAGGTTGCAGCGGTGAATGAAGCTACGGGCTGGCAAAGTTGTTGTAGAGGACATCTTACCGTGCTCAAAACTGTTTTGGGGGTTTCTGATAATCTTTGCCGTCAGTCGTTACTTGGGCTATAAGATATCTTATAGGTGATGGGATATAAGGATGTAAATAAAACAATAAACAGCATCGGACTCTCCCAACATCTGAGTCCCACCATGCTCCAAACTGCCAAAAGACAATCAAAAGATCCGTCTGGTTCTTTCTGCCCCCCATAGACTGAGAAAGAGTACTTCTTCACCCATTTTGTAATTTCTTTAAGTACCATCTGTGGAAAAATTCAGAGAGGAAACACGTACTTTCAATGCAGTTTATTGAAGGCGCAGTGAAAAGCTGGGAAGTTTGAGCAGTCAATGGAAGAAGCTCTGTTCACATGAGTACAAGATGACAACTTAGAAGATTTATGCACCAATAACTTCCCTTGGCATTTGGGGGGGGTAGGGATGGGGGGTGAGCTCTTCTAAAAATCAGCACACTTTGAACTAGCCGCCCCTAACATGCAGAAGCAAATGAAAGTACTACGTATTCATCTGTAAGCAAATTCCACAAAAAGCCTATGGCTGCAGTGTAACTAGCAGGTGCTTTGAAAGTTGAAATTGCCTTATTTAAAATTTAAGCTTGAATTTGCAGCTCAGGGTTTCTTCTTTGACACACACACACACACAAAAAAAGGGGGGGGGGGGAGCGTGCTCTTTGCGGTGCCTCCTGGGAAAGTTAAATCATCACTCTCTTTTCTGAAATGCTTTGGGAGGAGCTGGAAGAAAAAGAGGTGTCTTGTAAGGAAGAACATCGTTAATGAATCTGCTCATTCTGGGAGAAGCCAGAGAGAGAAGGCAGCGCTACAAGCAAACCCTTAAAGCTGTGATAATCTAGACAGTATAAACTCAGAGAAATAATACTGTGTTGAGCACCTGCTGGAGAAGCTTGCTAGATGTGTCTTTGGGGTTGGGGACTCTGAAAACATAACTTGGTGGGGTATATATCTGATGCTAATAAATGTGGGGATAGGCTTGGTGACAAATGTTGCTACTCGTGGGCAGAGAAACTATCCTGCATCATCTCGGTGGTAGGAGCCGCACGGCTAAGCGTTACCCTCCGACGTTGCTGGCTGTGCCACCTCCCCAGCTGGTGGCCCTACGGAACAACGCACGGGTCTCTGACAACCCCGTAGTTCCCCACCACGCCGTTGTTGCACCCCACAACTTCAGGGCTGTTTGCAACGACGACAGGAGAGCCCCCCAGCTGCCTGATGACGCAGCCTTGGTTTCCAAAGCTGACCACCCCACCAGCTTGGCAAGCCCCCATCCTAGCATTCAAGCCCCCGTTTCCCGTGCTGATGACGGTGCGGGCTGGGTACCCCCCGCTCCGGGAGCTGAATCCCCCATTTTTGCAGCTGACCCCTCCGGCTTGGCAGTACACCTCTGGGACACACTGCTTGGCCACTGAGCTAATGACTCTTTTGGGGTGAATCCCAGCGCTCCGGGAGCTGAATCCTCCGTTCTGGGAGCTGTGTCGTCCAGATCGTCTCCCCAGGGAGCCGTAGCCACACGCAGCCGCGTTCGCAGCCAGCATCCCGCAGTCATCGGGGATATTGTAGCCACTGCTGACCACAGCTGCAAGACAGCCCACGGGATTAATTACTTAGAGAGGAAAACTGGAAGACTCTCACAAGGCAAGTTATTTCACGAGAGATAGAACCAACCAAACCTGATTTCCTCTAGATTTGTCCAACTTATCTGAGCCCCTGCTCCTTCCAACTCCTTCCCCATGTCCCAACACATCCCCTCACAGATACTCCCAGTTTCCACGTTGCTCATCTGGCCAGTGGCATATTCTTTCCCAGGTTCAATGCACATCGGTGCGTTGGCTGGTGGGTTCACCAGGACAGCTCGCTGTCGCCTCCAGGAGTAGAAATGGGTTGTGAATTTGACCTTCCCCTCCCTCCATCCAAAAGCTAATTTTTTTGAAATTCAGAGGTATTTGAGATTTCTGAGACTAAACCTTCAGAATCAGCCTGGGCTGACATAGAAAAGGGTGGCAGAGGGAGCTGGGGCAGACAGATAATGCTCCTCCATAAGCTGCCTTTCCTACAATGAGAAACCCTCATGGCTGAAAATCTTCGGGTTACTTACACACGCTCACTGGGTTCCCCACACATATCCTGTTAGGGGAGAGAAAAGAAATGCACGTTATCCTATTAACCAGTTGCATGCACATCTAGAAACCTGATGTTACTCATAACTTCCAGCCATACATCCAGCCCACTTAATCCCTTGTTGTAACACGTCTGACTATCCCTAAGACAGGAACTGTTTTTGCTGGCACAAAGGTGGCCTGTATGGCCTCCAGCCATCTCTCCAGTCCCAGTTTCTGTGAGCCTGGGAGGATCCTGGAGCTGCAAAATTCACTTGGGACCTGGAATCGTCAACAAGGTCTCTGTCACCTACCTGCTCTCTTCACCCTCCAGTAGAGTCTTATATGTTGCAATCTCAATATCCAGTGCCAGTTTGACGTTCAGCAGCTCCTGGTAATCCCGCAGCATGCAAGCCAGCTCATCCTTGGCCTTCTGGAGGGCATTCTGCAGCTCAACGTGCTTCTCCCGGGCATCTTTGAGGGCACAGTCCCCACGCTGCTCAACATCACAAATGGAGGTTTGCAGGCAGGAGACCTGTCAGAGGGGAGGATAACAGTGCAGGTGTCTTCAAGGCTTCATTTCCGAATTCCAGGACATTCTGGTTTTGGATGAATCTGCTTTTCCAATTGCAAGCAGAAGAAAACCACCAGCATCCCTTCTCATCCACTTTTCAACTATACACTTTCCAACTACAGCCTAGAGGAGGTCTTAAGTCCACTAAAGGCCAAGGCATCCTCTTCCCCCATATCTGCGCTGTCCTCCAAGACATTTCCCTTTCTGGAAACATCACCTCTGGGCCTCTCCTACCTGCTTCTTCACGTTCTCCAGTTCACACTGCAGCTTCTGTATCATCCGGGTTAGCTCTGAAATCTCACACTTGTTGCTTTGCAGGTCATCGCAATACTTGCCTCTCTTATCCTGAAGCTCCTGAAACTGGAACCAAAAACCAAGACAACTGTTATTTTTGACCTGCAGCCTGTTAAGTTGCGAGGTGGACACCCAGGTTGCTTCTTACTCACCCTGGTTTGGTAGAAAGCATCAACTTCTTCTTTGCTCTTCTGAGCTATTTCTTGGTACCAGCATTCAACATTCTTGATGATGCTTTCCATGTCCAGGTCTCGGTTGTTGTCCATTTTCACGATGACCGAAGTGTCGCATAGCTGGCGATCTACCTGAGCTCGTTCCTACAGGTTGGGGAATGGCTTAGTCAGCCGTTAGCAATTGTCAGACTTTGTAGTGAAGGAAGGGCTGGGACAAAGAGCCACACTGCTCAGCTGATGGATGGAACAAGTCAAGAAATCCCTGAGGTTGGCTCAGCAGAAAATCCTTCCTGCTGGATGAGTTGCCACATGTCAGCTGCTGACCTACATGCTGACCTGCAGCAATTCTGTCCACATCAAGGGCAAGGAACTTGAGTGACTTAACCCTTGGTATCCTGTCATCTTCAGCTGCTTTACTGATGTTAATGACAGGATTAAGCTGGGAGTTTCTTTAGCTCTAATCAGACAACTGCAATCTGGAGTAACTAGACAGACGCATCTCTTTTCTCCGGGGTATAGTTAGGACATGGCCAATTCATACCTGGAGCTGCATTAAGACAGGGGGAACCACCCTATTTCCAGCATAGTCATGTTAATATCATATCAACCTTGTACTTCCATGCTTTCAATTATTCAGGGCTTGGGATGAGACACGTCCAAGAGGGGTTTCAAGCTGTAGAAATTTGGAGCACCTGAAGGATGAGACAGCACCACCAAATTCCTGGGATGGACCAGAAAAACTCACCTCCTCAAACACACATTTCAACAACTCCAACTGCCTTCTTAACAGATCCACCTTCACCTCCAGCTCTTCCTTGTTCAGAAAGATACAGTCTGCATCCTGAAAGAGAGGGGACACATTGCAGCCCAATCTCGCTGAAAACATTGGAGAAACACACAGAAGACAGAGGCAGCACCAATAAATCAGAAACATGTTTCAACAAGATTTCAAGAGCAGAAAGGTGTGAGAGGATGAGTCAAGATGCCCTGGTGTCTCCTAAAGGAAAACAAAACCATTCCAACGTGACTTACAGGGATTAGTTTATTTATTACTTGGGACCTAGCTACAAATTCAGAATTGACTAATGAGTATTTACACATAATTTTTTAATATTGTTCAAATGATTTCTGCTTTTCTGATGTCCAAGTATAAAGGATGTGGAGAGACTGCCAAAAAATAACGAGCGTCTTAGACACCCGGTATTCCAATGTGACCTCTCCTACTCTGTCCCCTTTCCACAATTACACCCTCCCATTACACTTCAAGAATGTGCTTGAGGTAACAAAAGTATTGCTGTAGTGAGGATGATGTAAGCTTTGAGGATACATTATTTTAACTTTCTACTTGCATTTGCTTCTTTTTCTGGTCCTGTGCCTCTTTACAGGTGTCCCTCCTTCTGCTCATTATAACACTGGGCATTTGCAAATAATGCCAGCCAAGCATTACACCCAATAGAGGTATAATGATTCGTGTAGTTGGAGCTTCTCACCTTTTTGAGTGCCACAAACTCGTTCTCCACAGTTGTACGCCTGTTGATTTCCTCTTCGTATCTGTTTGAAAAGGAAAAGAAAAGGGCTGAGCCAAGCAATACTATCAGACATACAGACTTTAACCATCAGGTATAAATAACAGCCTTTGCTTGCTCAGAAACTGCCATCAGGCACTGTAAGATCAGTGTCTGGAGACCAACCATTAGACCATCCCAAGATCAGAAGCTTCTTCATGAGCAATAACATTAACAATGCAAAGAGTTTGCAAGTGAGACAGAAGAATGTGACATCCCCAAAGGGGATGTGCCACATGTCTGGGAGATGTTGTCTGAGATGAACCAGAGGAGAAGTGAAATGCCAACAGCTAGAGGACACCTGAAGGTCCTTACTTGCACTTGAACTCCTCCACCAGCTGGCTTGTGGCACACTCTTCGCTGCCCAGTTTTTGCTTTTCACATAGCAAGCAGTCCAGGCGCTTCCGCAGGTCGCAGATGTAATTCTCAAAGTACAGTTCAAGGTTTTTCCCTTTCTTTGGTAGGACGTATTGCTGCAGGAGGCCCCACTTGGTCTCCAGCACTTTGTTCTGCTGCTCCAGGAAGCGGACCTGCAGGCCAAAAAATAGCAGTTCTTCAAATAAAGAGATGAGTGCAATAAGTCGACATCTGGTTTAACTGTCTGCTCTCACTGTGAAACTGCAAGTATAAGAACAGGATTTTCGGGAAGTGAGAGGTGATATGCCACGACGATCATAAAATTGTTTAGAAATCTAAGTGTCAGGTGTCTAAATCTGCCTTTCTCACCAATGAATAGAAATAAAGCTCCTCTGGATGGTGCCTCTGATGTATTTTAGGGTGAGATTGAGTCCCCAGAGGGTGGACCCTGTTTGTCTCTCTTTTTTCTACAAAGGGATCCTAAGGTGACAGCTCAGAATTAGTTACTTAAGATTTAGGTGCCTGAATCAAGATTAACCTCCTTTGCCTTCAGGAATGTTTTTGGAAAAGTCACTGTATTTAAAGACAAAGAGGGGAAAAGGATCTAATACAGGACAGAAAGATGAGTCCGTCAGGGCTGTAACTTCTAGCTGAGCTAGAATAAGGCTGCAAGGAGAAACCCAGCCTTGAACTGAGGCCGTCCAGAGAGGAGACACCTGCAAGAAAGTCCATGGCCACAATAGAAACACCATCAAATACTGGGAGCGGTATGTGGCTGCAATGAGCCCTTCCCCAGCACCGAAGATCATGGCTCTGTGGGAATGTGGACCCTTGCAAGGACCCAGCTCAATGATTCCTGGCACGAGCTGGACTGGGGTGTTGGAGGAGGTTGGTTGTGTTTTATTTTTCTCAAAGAAAGAGGTGCGAGAACGGAGCAGGTTTGCACTCACCTTGTCGATGAAGCAGGCAAATTGGGTGTTAAGGGTCTTGATCTGTTCCTTCTCCTGACAGCGTATTTCATGTTCCAGTGGGTCGACACCAACACAGAGGGGCTTCAGAAGGCGTTCATCGATGCAGATACCTTGGATGCCATCAGCCTTGCGATCGGGGTAACCTCTCACAATACTAAATCCCCTGGGGCCACAAAGGCCAACCCTTCCTCCAACATTACCGTAACCTACGCCTCCGAAGCCAAACTCTCCAAAACATCCAGTACCGCAGACCCCGTTCACGTAGGAAATTCTTCTGTTTCCACCCAGGTTGCAGACGCTCCTGCTGCTATAGGCACCAGCTCCGCATCGAACAGGTTGGCAGGCAGAGGCGGCGTAGCTTCGACCACAAATCTCTGAAGCTGAACTGAAGCCTCTTCGTCCCAGGACAGATCTCACCGTAGGTGCCTGTCTGCTCATCGTGGCTTATTTGAAGGTTGAGTATGAAAGTTAAGGGGAAGCTCTTCTGCAGGAGAGGAACAGAGATCCCGCTGAAGTGACACAGTGATGCTACCCCTTATATACATTTGGGAAGCTGGCCTTGATAGGATCAGGACATTAATTTAAAGCGCTTAAGGGTTTGGTTTGCCTGGCAGCAATAAATGCTCCTCAAAATGCAAAACAGCCCAGCAAATACTAACTACTGAGGAAATAAAAAGGAATCTAAAAGTGCTCTGTTTGCAAGTTGGCTTAGAATATATTACGGTTTGAAGTGTTCCCCTAACTTACGTTAATTATAGTTTAGCAAACATTTTTGAAGAAACTCTTTGTGATTTGTTTGCAGTGTGTCGTTTGGGGTTTTGTGTCTCATGGGGTTTTGTGTATGATGGCATGTTTTGCAGACTTGCATTTTGTGGGGGTAATTTCACAATCTCTCCTTTTTTCTCTCACCAGGCTTGTTTTGGGTACGGAAAAGTAACCAAAAAAAAGAAGTCAACCATGGAAAAACACTGTCGAAGTCGTGTTGTGATGGATGGATCATTTCAGTGCATAAAACTCCAGCAGATTCACTGAGTTATGGGCCTGGATTCATACACAAGGACTCAAAATGCCCCCAAAAAACATTCCCATGCAGCATTTCTCACTGACCTTCTCTTACCACATGAAACACCACCAAAACAGAGCAGGTTGCAACCAGGAACTGAGGCGTATTTCAATTTTCTTACTGGGTTTATGTTCCGTGCAGTCAGTGACATTTTCACCTGAGTAATGCTGTAAATTCTTAACCTGAAGTCCATTTGACACAGTTAAATCTTTGGCCCTCTCTATATTGGAGCTTCTACCAAACTGGATGTTGGAGATCTTTTTGATTCATCTTCTGGTAGTCTCTACAGGGAACAAAAAAAGGAACAGTAGCACATTTCAGCCTGGTGAGATCCACCTCAAGAAGCAACAGCCAAAAGTTGGGTGACTTTGCCAGACACGTCCTTGACACTCAATGGAGATACATCTCCAAGAGAGAAACAGCCTCTGGGTCCATGCTTAGGGGAACTGGGGTGATTCATTCTCTGCAGGCACCGGTCTTTCTCCATCAACAGAGGAAGTCTTAATGAGTAGATTAGTCTGGACACCAGAGATGGCTTCGACTCACATTGGCAAGGTGAATCTCTCTCTCTCCTAATCACCAGCCCAAGGAGGTGAGACAGTGACCCTATCTGCCAACCATCTCGGGGCCTTCTCCAAACTGACATTTGGAAAGTCAAAACAATAGGGCACTTCTGGTTCTTTGAGAGTAAAGTGTTTGGGAGAAAAACAGACGTTATAGTGCAAACAAATAAATGCCCTCAGCCCTTCCTAACTGAAGGGGAGCGACACTTGGAGAAGTCTGCATGTTGTACATACAACATGACAGTATCTGGAGACACCCAGTAGCAGTGTTCCCTCATCCTCATTAACCCCCTCCAAAAACATTTTCCAAGAGTTAGGATCAGGCGGTGCAAATCATGAAAACAGTGCTAAACCTCCTTAAAACATTAAACCTTCTAATATCATGTCTTCCTGAAAAGCAGACATGCACACCGAAACCATAGGACGTGACTACAGCACCAAGATTCACAAGGCTATTAATTGAACGTGTAATTGCAACTTATGTGAGTTTGAGGGGCTGGTGGTATAAATTAGTTGTGTAAACTGATACTTTTGCCCTCTACAAGTGGGATAACTCAACATATTTATGGCATGACTTTCAGATTACACCTTTGTTTATAGTATTTTAGGCTCACAGTTCATACTGGGTTGCCAATGCAATTGGCAATATCAGTTAAAACAAATATTAGTTTGAGCTAAAGTCTGTAACTTCCCGGATCCTTCAAGTTCCAAACAAAGATTTATCAGAAGCAAAATGCATATTTGAATCCAAAGAAGAATACAAAAGCCAATTGTTACGAGCTCCATGGACCAGAAGTCAGACTGAAGGCTGGTGTGCCGCTGCTCCCTTTCCACACCCCATTATACACGTCGCCTGTGTGGGATACACCTGGAACATAGCACAGATGGCAATTAAACGTCTGCAAACCAACCGTGCTGCAGCAGCCCCAGTTCCAAAACGCCTCACCAGAGCCACTGGCTTCCTGATAGGAAAGAGGTTTTGGGCATAAATTGTCCAGTATTGGGTAAAATTTCTGTGTTAGCCAAATCCCTGTTGTTGCTCCTGAATCCCAGTGAGAAGGCAGCTATGCAGAAGGTTCGCTTAATGTCTTTTAGGTCTTTCCAAGCAACGACGAGTGTTTCACCTGTTGGTACACAGGACCTCAAGATTCGACAATTTGTTATCGTGAGTATGGACATGGGAAATGGGAGAGTACTCTGAAGCAAAAGTTGCATCTTTTTGACTCAAAAAAAAAAAAAGGAGGGGAAGGACTGAGGAAGCAAAAAAGGAAAATATTTTGATGAGGGGTTGGATGAGTCATTTTGACAACTTGCAATCTCTCCCTTTGTCAGCGTTCTTCTACCTGAATGCGCTGCTGAAAATGGAATTCATTATAAGAACATGTGAAGTTCAGTAATTTGTTTGTTGCCTTTGGAGATGAATCCGAACTTGCTCTTCAAATATGTTTTATGCGATAGTCTCAAAGAGCTGTGCTCCATATCTGTAATTATCCGCAGTCATAGAAAACTCGTTGCATTCAGATAGGACAATGGCAATAACCTGCCTGTCCTAACACCATTGGATAGATGTAAGATTGGGTCGTAACATGTATTTTTATACACATGGTTTCTTGGACTGTATAGACTCTTGTCCAGGTCATTCATGAGATGTTAAAGAACTGATTTTATTAGCGCAGCCTCATTCCCTTGTATCTTAAAGCCACAGTTGTCCAAGGGAATTCGGTCTGGTAATGTATTTTTTCCTCTCATTAGCCTACATCTGCTCTATGTTAGAAGTCGAGGCTGGAATTTTCAAAGGATGTTCTTCATAAAATTCATCAAACACTGGGCCTGGGTGCACCTTCCTCCCTACTTGAGCCATCAAACTAGCCATGTATTCTAATTTCATCTTTGAGACTCCCTCTATGGCTAATGGAAAGAGATAGGCATCTCCAGACGGTGATTCATCGCATCCTAAAATAGGCAGCTAAGGCAGGTGGGAGGAATCCACCTCTGGAGCTACTTACCTCTCTTCTTATTGACTACCAGAGGCAGTCTAGACAACCAGACAACTAGACCAGGCGCCCCACTTCTGGATGGTTAAAGTTGGGTGAAATCAGTCCCACCCTTTGGGCGCCAAATTTCTTTAGTACCTTTGAAGTCTTAATGAGAGTACACAACATCACACGCTCTCCAGATCTGCTCGGTTCCTGATGTATGCGTATAGCATATCTCCGTGCGGTGATTAGCGCCTGTAAAGCTGAGGCTTGCAACAAAGCAAAGGATTGTTTTGATCTTTTTCATGTTGATGTCTTCCTCCCACAGAACTGCACAGTGGAAATGAATGTGGGATGTATGGGAATCCGGGCCCCTGAATGGGATGGAATCACACTGCCTGTTAAAGCAAAAAGGTTAGAAAAGGGGAAAAAAAATATTGCAGCTGTTATTAGGTTGCAGCAACCTCCTTATGAATCTACAGGAGCTCTTATCCCTTCCCGTTGAAGCTGTTTTCTTGGGCAGAAGGGCTTCTCCGAGCCGTACAGAAGGAAGAAATTGCCCATGGAAGGTGGGTCAAGTTCTCCTGGGAAGCGTATTCAGCCGGGAGGAGATAAGCTCTGCCTTTTGTTATGCTAAAGCCCTAGTGCCCAAGCCCATGTTTGATTTGGTTTGTGCAGAATTTCTGATGGGACGCCCGGCTGATTCATGAAGCGCTGATGTTCAGAGAGGCTGGTCACAGGTTTAAAGTAAAGCTTTTGTTAAATTAACTTATCAGATCTTGAAATGGTGAGTTTGGAGGTGAGAAAGCAACCCTAATTCTGTGTCATTTCCCTGACTTACTCTTCTCTTGCATAAAAACTGACAGGATCGTCTATTTTCAATGGGAACAGCATAACCTTCATGAGATACTTAAACCCCTCTTAATGAATATTTATTGCTGCTGAATTGTTCTTTTCTTGTCAAATCTTTCTTGTGGTTTTCTTCATTAAAGATTGTGCCTATTTTCTTTTGTGGTCCTCACATTTGATTGGGAAATAGCTTCCTATCACATGAGAATTATGGGGGGAGAGAAATCTCTTCCAGTTCTGAATCACAATAATTACTTTGGATAGGAAAGACCTTCTCGCTGGACTCCTCCTTTTGTAAAACACATATCTGTAACTTGTCTCCATATGGTTCGTTTCCTTGTTCTGCTGGTTGGCTTTCATCAGTTTAATCGCAAAACACTTTAGTCCTTTGTTGTTGATTTATGCTACTAATTTGTTGGTTTTTTTAATCTGCTCAAATGTACAATAAAATATCTCCCTTTGATCTGTTTTGAAATCCTAAACTGGTAGTCATAGGATTTCTAAAATGATGCTGAAGAAAAGCAACCAAGCACATTCTTGAGGGTTTTCTCCCTATAATGACCCTGTTGCAGCAGATTTTGAAGAGATATAAAATGTGTTTTGTCGTCATGCCTCTGTGGTAGACATGCTATAAAAATACAGAGAGACTGAGATGACTTCTCTATGAATCTTGAAACACCCATTGAACAGCATTGGTTAGAAGCCAAATTTGGTGCAAATCAGTATAAATAAGCCGATTTTAAAAGGCTTCCATAATTTACACCAACCAAAGACTGGATCTACATGACACTCTCTGGGCAGCCCTGCCACCTCTGCATAATTGGTAATACATTATAATCAGCAGATATGTCTTGCCCGATTTAGGAATAGGGCATTTCTGTATTCCTGACAAACACGAAAAACCAAGTAGCAGCACATTTGTTCTCCATGCATTTTATTGGAAAAAGAGAAAAAGTTTAAAGCTCTTGAGTCATCAAGACAGAAGTGAGGGCGCTGTAATTTATGCATATGTCAGGACACTAAGCAAGGAAGCTAATAGGAGTACAAGCGACGTAATTACTCTTTGCTGACTACAGAAGGTGAAATTTATTTTTTTAATTGAGATTTTCTTTATGACTTGCCTGCCTGCATATGGATGACCAAACTGCTCCAAGACAGCAAACAAAGAACATGACTGGAGCCCTGCCCCCTCCTCTCCATGACCCCGTGTGTCTCACCACTACAACTCCACTGACTTCCCTAAAATTACATCAGCTAGACGTTGATGAAACGGTGAGTCCTAGAGAGCTCATTTCCAGAAACACTTCCCAGAGCACTCTAGGGAAAGGATTCTGAATTAAGTATCATAACTTGTTTCATAGATAGCAAAGGCTTAATCAGGAAGAAAAAAAAAAAAAAAGAGTGGTGGGAAGCAGGAATTGAGTGATAATAAGTGCCCCAACACAACCACCAGCCCTTTAAAGAAACAGCAGAAATCAAAAGGAGTGTCGTTTTTTTGATGTGATCCCAGTTGGAGTTTCTCTGATGTGGTTTCATGATGCTACAACGTGCTTGTACCCAGTTGCCTCTTCCTCGTGTGTAAGGTGGAGTTGAGGATATTTTTGCCACTGAAAGTGGAACAGGGCTTTCATTTTTCTACTTTAGGTCTTACATCCTGGTTGTCCTGACTCTCACAGCTGAAGTTTAGGTCTGGATGTTCCTGGGGCATCCAGCTGAAATCCTCACCCCTGGCCAACACATCCCTTGTGGGAGATCTGAATTTCCCATGCTCTTTGCAGCTCTGCAGCTCTCTCCACACCTCCGTGCAGTCCTACAGCAGAATCCAGCAGTGCCCAGAGGGGCTGAGCTCTGGCATGAATGGCCCCCAGCTCCAGCCCTAAATTCTTCACTCCTACGGATGCTGCTGGGAGCACCAGGGACATGCTGCCTGCCTACGGAACTGGCAACACTTCTGGAGGTGAATCCTCTGTGGCAGGCACCAGCATCTTCGGGAAGGGATGGTCTACCAACGCTATAGGAGGACTTGCATCTTCTAGACTGTCCACCAGATCCACATGCCAGGTTGGCTTCGCAGCCAGAGATGGTGTTGCAAGGGGTGGTGATCACTGTCATGGGAAAACACAAGCTGAATCACTCACGGAGAGGACACAGCCTTCCTCCTCCCCCTGCAAACCCAAACTAGATTGTTTAATGTTGTAAGGAAAATAGAAAACTTCAAGCTTACTTACACAGTCTCACAGGGATCCCAAGACGTATCCTGAAGGAGAAGAAGGTCACAAGGTTATCCATCACACAACTAGCATTTTCTAGCATTTTCCAGCCTCCTTGTCTCTGTTGAAGAGTCCCAAGGACTGACCACTGTCCACACACGGTTGTAGCGGTACCTACCTGCTCTCTTCACCCTCCAGTAGAGTCTTATATGTTGCAATCTCAATATCCAGTGCCAGTTTGACGTTCAGCAGCTCCTGGTAATCCCACAGCATGCAAGCCAGCTCATCCTTGGCCTTCTGGAGGGCATTCTGCAGCTCAACGTGCTTCTCCCAGGCATCTTTGAGGGCACAGTCCCCACGCTGCTCAGTATCACAAACTGATGTTTGCAGAGAGGACATCTATCAGGGGAGACACAAGGAGTCACTTTCCCTGCCATACTCACCCTCGAAAGAGAAATTCTCGCTTCTTTTGAGAGTCCCAAATTAGGAAGTTTTGAGGTTGTTTTTAGGAAAGGCAAATGTTTCCAAAATCAAATATAAATTCTGAAATACTACAGAAAGGCTGGACATGTCCCTGTACTGCCAGACTCTGTTTAAGCCTGTTTTGAGGATACCAATACTTTGTTCTAATTGGAACTATTAATTAACGTTTTCCATTACTTCCCGTTATAAAATATATAATGAATTAGATGGTCTGGAAATTATACCAGTTTCTATGGGTGCTGAATTACTGAGTCATAATCCTACCCTGCTTACTGGATGCTTTGAACCTGTGTCAGAAGCATTGTCTCCTGCCAGAATTCTTGCTGGAGCAATTTTAGCAATTTTCCCAGTGGCTGTGGCTAATCCAATGATCTAATTTGGTGCAATTAGGTCTTTGCAATAATCAAAATAATCCAGCAGAAAATAGGCCAGCATATAATTCTTCTTCCCTGCTCAGCACTGGTAAGATCTTCTCTAGGCCAATGGAACCCGTGTGGTGCAATGCTCTTCGATAAAGATGAAAGAAATGCCACAGAGATGTAGAAAACATGACTTGGGATCTCACATCTAGGAGATCCAGTGAGTAAATATGATCCATCATACCTGCTTCTTCATATTTGCAAGGTCACACTGCCTTCTTTGGATCACAGAACTCAGCTCTTCAATCTCTTGCTGGTGGGACTTCAGTTCGCTGCAACGTCTCCCCTTTGCCTCCTCAAGCTCTTGATACTGATTGTAGGAAAAGAGAGAGGTGGCAATTAATACAGGCAAGTAATACAGGCAGTGTATGTAACACAGGAGCCTTTCTTCTCTTTCCAAAGTGAATTAAACTAGCTTTAGAAAAGTCCTCCTGATTTTGCAGCTCCTGAGACTTTCCACAGCAAATGGAGCTCCTGTAGCTTTCACTGTTCAACTCACCTACAACCTCCCCATTCCCAGCATGACTGAGTCCTGTCCCATTGCACTGTGTCGCTTCTGGGCATGTTCTCCTGACTTTGAGACCCCATTCAGTTTAGCAGAATGGAAAATTAGGTCCAGAAGTTGCATAGTGAAGACAAGAAGAAAAACATCACCACCTTTCCACTACTACTGTTGACAGTGAGAGAGTTAAGGATATGTCGCTGGATGCTACAACTTACCCTAGTTCTGCACAACGCATCCAGCTCTGCCTTGCTTTTCTTAGCCATGTCCTCATACCAGCACTGAACGCTCCTGAGGATGCTCTCCATCTCCAGGCCTCGGCTGTTGTCCATTTTCACGACGACAGAGGTGTCATGGGTAGTTCTCTCCAGCTCAGCGATTTCCTAGAAGCCATGTGAAGTGTCAGTAAGCTGTCCCTGGATTCCTTATCTCACACTCCAGTGGAAGTAACACCACCACTGAGAGTTTCTCCTGAACCACAACCCAGGACCTGAGATTAGATTTGGTCACACATGCAGCTTGAGAGATTTTGGGGGTTTTTGAGATCTCAAAGGCTTCCTTATCTGGGATTCGCATTGCCTCCCAAAGAGAGCTTGATGGGTTGGTTTAATCAGGCCTAAATCAATGTAGACAAGGAGCAGCTGGTAGGAATAGGTGCCATCAAGTATGGTTGGGAGAGGAGCATCCATACCTGAGCAGAAACACATTTCTGGAACTCTATCTCCTGCTTTAGTGTTTCCATCTTTGCTTCCAGCTTTGCCTTGGCCAGATAGACACAGTCCACATCCTAAAAGAGTTTCCAGACATTTAGAAGTCAAAATGGTGCCTACAGGGAGACCTAAGGCAATTTCATTACGTTTTTAGAGTAAGAAATTTTGTTTAGGAAATATGACTGGGAAGCTGAAATATCCCCTGAACAGCAACAGCTGGAGGTTCCCAAAAGCACATACAATATTGCTGACCTCTTGCTTGAAAAACATCACGATTTGGGCATTAGGCCTAGCAAGCTGTCAGTTTAGAATGAAACATACTTTCTGTGCTAAAAAGCAGAGGTTTAATGCTCTCTGGCAACACTCTGTGACATGTTTTTCTGCATCCATACTTGTCCAATGACTTTCAACATTCTCCAGACCTGACCCTTGCCTTGCAAGGGGCAGATCAGAGGAAGCTCCTTGGATGTCTGCATCCAACCCTTCCATTTATCCAGATTCCTTACCTTCTTCAGTAACACAAACTCGTTCTCGGCAGCTGTGTGTCTGTTCACTTCCTGCTTGTATCTGCAAGGGAAGACACTGGTTACCGGGTCATTCTGAGACTGGAGACCGTGTTTGTCTGGGTATTTAGTGGTCAGGGTGCTTTTGGATCTCAGCTTTTTGGACCTCAGAAAGAAGTCTACTGATACAGCCAAAAATAAAAGTCCCATTAGACAAGCAGTTTAAGCTCACTGCCTTGCTCGCTCACTTGCATCTGAACTCTTCAACGAGCTTCTCCGTGTCGTTCAGCTCAGGCTCCATCTGTCCCCTCTCGTGCAGCAGCGAGTGCAGCCGCCTCTGCAGGCTGCAAATGAAGTTGTTGAAGACATGCTTGATGTTCTCCTGGGATGGCAGGAACTGCTTTTGGAGTAGGTCCCATTTGGTGGCCAAGACTCTGTTCTGCTGCTCCAGATGCTGTACCTGTATTCAGAAAGCAAAGCCACTTTCTTCAGGCACATGCTTAGATGCATTGTATGTGGACCAGATGAATGTGGGGGGAACAAGGCATTTTCTCTTCTGAGTCAATGCTCCAGGGGCTCATTGGGATTTGAAGGGGATGAGAGGACAAAAGGGAGGCATTGTGATCTTCATAATCCTATAATCCTAGAGAAAACTGGGCATACTGCTCTCCCATTCTCCAAGGAAGCCCTAGACAGCACAGCCTTTGTGGCAGCTACAGAAACCATGGAATATTTAAATAGATCTGCATATCAGTTGGCTGATAGTGGAAACCATCATTTATTGATAGTACGCAATACAACTTTACAAGGTGTAGCTGCATAGGGAGAACTCAACAGTGCAGAAGCTCAGGAAGACACCTTGGAGGAACAGCTTCCTTCCACTATTAATAATAAAAACAGGTGCAGCTTATCAAAGCACATAAACCAGATTAAAATAACATCATCAGCTAGATCTGCACTTGCAGCTTACGGTACTGGAGTCATGCACGCTAAAACCAGCACAAGGCTCACGTCATAGGATGAGAGAAGGAGAGGAATCAAAGACCAGAGCACAAAAACATTTCCTTTGCATTTAAACCTCATCATTCCTTTACGTCTTGTCTCAGTTCTCACCTTGTCAATCAAAGAGGCAAACTGATTATTGAGGCTCTTCATTTGCTCTCTCTCCTGCTTTCGGATGTGCTGGATTTCGGGGTCGATCTTCACATCAAGAGGTTGCAGCAGGCTCTCATTGACACGCACCGCACGAATACCTTCACTTTTCCAGCTCCTGCTGTGGAAGCCCAACCCATGACTCCCACCTTCACCGTTAGCATGGATGTCCCTGCACCTCCAGCTTCCACAGACCCCCTGTGCAAGGCTTCGGCCAGAAGAAATCCATTTACACCCATCTGTGTTTTGAAGGCTTCGGCTGTTGTAGCTCCAGGCTCCTCTTCCAAATAGTGCAGCAGAGGGGAAAGCGCTCCTTCGGCAGCAGCTCATGCCACTTGCAGCAGAAGACGATGAAAAGAACTTTCTTCCATGAAGAGACTGTCCAGCTGACAGCTGCTGGCTCATGCTGGCAGACGTGATGGAGGAAAGGATGCTGGAGGACAGCAGAGCACGCAACTCAGAAAAGGTGCCTCTCTGCTCCTACAACCCTGAGCACCTCCTTTATACACATCTCAGAAGTGGGACTTGGTGGATGCAGATGAATAATTTGGGGGTTTCTTCGGGTTTGCCTTGCCTGACAGCAATTCACAGGTTTAAATATGCAAAACAATGCATAACACTGAACATTTGTGAAATCCTATGGAATTTTACTGGTTTTAAATCACTTTGCTTGCATACTCAGCTTGGAGGATCCCGTGGGCTGGGTTTTGTGAGGATTCTTGTTTTGGTTTAGTTCCTCCTTCCTCGCATTAATTACAGTTTAGCAAATGGCCGTAAGAGTATCTCCCTCTGTCAAGAACAATCTGTAAAGGAACGTTCTGCTCAACAACAAATTAAAAGTTATTTTTGCAGTATCTGCTCTTTTCATAGTCACTCCCTTCACAAAGGACAGTACGAGTCCATGAGCCACAGCCAAAGGCAGCTCGCTGCTTGGAAGCTGGGAACCATAGCGTGGACCAGACACACAAATTTTCTTGCTATGGTACAAGAGTGCAAAATACTTTTTTTTTTTATAAAAAGCCCTTTGCACACCATCCTCAGTTAAAGACCATGACTGACTGGGCCAGGACTCTGCTCCTCTGACTTTTGATGCTATGCCTGTACTGAGAGACAGGCAGGTCTGAGATACTGCTCTCCAGGAGCCTTCCTCCTCTTCGTTGAGTCCAAGAAAGTCTAAAGTGACCAGCTCAGACTTCGATGCCCAACTTTTAGAAGAATAAATTAGCATAGCTATATCTTTTCATTAAGTTTTCTGCTCTGATTGCGTAGAACACATCAAAAAAAATGAGACTTGCATGGAGAAGACAATAAACAGCCTACAAAATAGGAAGCTCAGCCCCAAGGCTGTTAGCTGCATGCTTGTTAATCGTTTAATTGGAAAGGGCGGTAGGCTTGGCCTTGGTGGGCAGACTATGAATGCACCAGCAACCAGTATCCTGCAAAAATATTATGTATCTTATTAATAGATCTGCTGTATGGCTACTCTCTGTTACTGTCCTTTATATTTGAGCTTGTAATTAAAACCCTTGGGATACCTCAAGGCAAATAAAAAAGATTTATTAGAGTTGCTTGACAGACGGGCAAGAAAAGGCTGATAAGTTTAATATATTTGCTGAGAGCCTCACAATACCTCAGAGGTGGAGCTGAGATTACATCTCTGTCCTTGTGGCTTCTTGCCAAAGTCTCTTTCAAAACAGAAAGGTGAAGGGTTTCATTTCAGACCATTTGAAAGAAATGGTTTTCCCCTGCTATTATGCCATACTAATCCTTAACTTTTTCAATAGGCTCAAACCCTGGTCAGGTTTTTGGCAATTAAACATTTAAGCATTTCAAATTCCTGAGAAATTTGATAGTACTTCAATAGCTCATTTCTTTCCTTAGTCTTGCAGGGATTTTTTTTTTTTCCCCACTCCCTGAGCTCATTGGAGGGCTTTTTCACCACCTTTCGCAAGAAGGCTGATGAAAAACAAAACTGGTTACCAGAAACCTTGCTGGTATTCTTTCTCCAAGAGCAGCTGATGCCAAAGGTTTTCTCGTACCTCATTATTTGCAAATGTTCTGCACTGGAACAGCCTGCCCCTAGCCCAGCAAGAGAGATAATTGATGGTATGAAGTAGCTGGAAAGACAACTAGCTTAATTGCAGGTTCTTGACAGCACTATCAATTACACCTACACACAGAAGAGCAGGAGTGATTGAAGTCCTGGGTGTCTCACTTGGCTGCTTAAATACAAGCAGAGTCCGTGGCAATCCCAGCTGGAAAAGCAGGATTGGAGCCCAGGAGGAGGGTACTTGGCCTGGAGCTGCTCTGACTGTCTTCATTTTCTGCTTCCAGCTTGTGTCTCCTCGGTCTCCCATAGAATTGCCCCACTGACGAAGTACCACGATGCTTGATGGTCCTCTGGCACCTTCTGAGCAGGGGTGGGTGATCCCACAGCATTCTGCCTGACCCTGCTGCTAGCAAGGAGAGTTTGGCTCCTTTCAAGCAAGGAGTAGTTAGCTCGGAGCTTTTGTTTCCTCGCTGTGGTTAGAGCCTACAGGGTCACGGGTGGTTTCAAAAGTTTTCCTCCCATAGATACACTTTGATAAGCAAAACTTCTGAACTTGAGTTTTCACACCCCCAGACATAGCGAAAGGTTCATCCATCCGGATCAGCCTTACCTCTGAGTCTAGATGTCCCCTGATGACCCTGAGTCCCCAAAAGGCAGATGATGCCCCCTGATGCAACCCTTGGGCTGTTATCAACTGCCCAGCTCAGGCTGTAGTTTAAGAGGTCAGCTCTGCCTTCCTCTCCCAATTTCATCTCATCCCACCCAAATTGCTGCAGGAGACAAAGTTTTTGTGTGTCATTCGACAGCAGAGAGTCTCCAGGTTTAAAATACATCAGATCTTCTCCACTTGGTGGAACTCAGTGTATTCACATCAGAGCAATCGTGTTTGGTGCAGCTCCCTTTCAGGAGACGGGGGGTTGCATGTGGGCACCAGGGGAGTAGCTCCCAGGGTAATCACAGCTCACTAATTTACTTCTAATTGCCAGGAATTTTGGAAAGAGGCCCAGCAGTGAAGATAGAAGGCCCACACTTTTCAGTGCTACGATGTAGCCCTGACTAATTTCACAGCTTTTTGCCAAAGTAAATCAGGAAGGAACTTCTTGTTCTGGCCACATCTGCACAGCAAAGGGAGCTCAAGCCCAAAACTCCATCAGTCAGGGAGTGGGAGAGCAAGCACAAAGACCAGTTCTACACCACCGTGGTACAACTTTTTTCTCCCACTAGGTGGTGGCATCTAATGCATCTTCAGCATCCCTGTCCACATGGGTTCTTGGTTGGGATCTTGGTGGTGACATGAGCCTGTCAACACCTAGTTGAACACTCAGAAACCTCTCAGGATATCAGTAGCTCACAGCTGTAGAGGGCAATGTTTACACACCAGGACAGCATCAGATCAACAAGGTCCTCAGTCCTTCCCAGATGGTGATGTCTCATATGGATTTGTACTCTGAGGCTGACTATGAGATGTTTTGTAAAATATGTGTACATCCAATAATGCAGGAAAACAACACTGAGATAGAGAGTTACCACCAGCTTTAATGACAACTGACCTACTGTCATCATCTTCATGACCTTGGTGTCCTCCCCTCATACCTGAAATCCTGCTCATCATGTCAATGTTCTTGAAGGCTCAAGCTCTGCTTAGGCACAGGGTGTCAGTAGACACCTTCTTTCAGTGTTACGCCCTAAGCATGTAAATTGCGATGACTGATAATACATGCCTCAAGACAGTACCTGACATTAATCTGAAGGTCCCATCTTATGATCATCATCTTCTCATGACTTCAACTCAGCCCCTGAACCTCAAAAATCAAAATGTCTCTGGGCACAGCCTTGGGCAGCCTGCCTTGTGGTATTCTCCATCAAAAATGCATGGGCAATATCTAATCGACATAAGCAACTTAGTGTTAAGTCAACAAAAAAAAAAATCGTCAGTGGACATGTCCTCGTGCTCCTCACATTGGCATCACCCCTCTTTTAGCCACTTTCCACACTTTGCATGTGCTGTGGTGCTGGAAAGAAAACCATCTGCTTGATCATCTCAGCTCAAATCCATATGGTCCAAAGACCCGAAACTCAGTCTTAACAGAGGCAAATACACAAGCTCCTCACAGATACTAGCAGGGGTTGGACCCCATAACTGCTGAAGGAAAGGAACAGCAATAATTAAGCATTTAAAAAATGTTATATTTTTAGACAACCAAAATCCCTGGCCAGATGTTTCACTCCTACTTAAAAAGGGAGAGCTTTATATGGAAGGAGGTGCCAGAAGACTCATCTCCAGAAACTGGAGATATGATTATAGCTCAGCTGACAAGCAGAACAGGTTTTGATATACCCTTCCAAGCCATTCCTTCACTAAATTAGCCCAGCACTTAAGGCTATGTACTACCAGCGTGTAAACAGTACTTAAAACAACTTAGTGGAAATGCTGATCAAGCCCCTCATACAAGTTGGGGGTTACCAATCTCTTGTCTAAGCTGGTTGTCCAGGCTCCTGTTATAGTCAACAGAAACAGACGGTTTGTCTGATCTCTAGTGGGTGATTCATCCCGTACTAAGGAAGATGCACAAATTAGGTCTTTTGAATTGCCTCCAGAAGTGCCTATTTCTCTCCATTGACTCTCCCTTCTTCCTTTTCGACCTTTCACTCTACAAAACAGATCAGTAAAAAACCCACAGACCTGCCCACAGTGTTCATATTAATCCTTTATTTCTTCTGAGTAGAGATGAAAAGCTGTAGGCACCCTGTCTACATAATTAATTTAACAGCAAAACTAAAGCCCAACAATACTTGGTAGTGTGCAGGACTGCCTTTCACAGCTTCCACTTTTTATAGTAAGGGAGGAGGAGTTTGTCCTGATTGAAAACCTTATCTACTGCCTTAGACAAAAATGGGGTTGTGATGATGCAGCTTGTCACTTGGATCCTGAAGAACTGATGTAGAAGCAGCCATTAACAGGGTGAACAAACTGGCTCAGCTGTTGGAGGGTAGCTCTACATGGCATTTTGCAAGCCAGGGTAGACTCACACCACCCACACGCTGAACCTGTGGGATGTCAGCCAGTAGAGATGAAAACACAGGCTTATCTCAGTAGGGTTTGCTAAGACAACCTCCAGATTTCACTACCACAGCTGACTGCTTCACAGCTTGCGTAGGGTTTTCTGCATCTGATGAGGGCAGTGGTAACTTAGTTTTGAGTGAAATACAGACTCTAGACCTCCCCACATGCAGGTATTCATAACTGCTTCCAGACTATGCCATAAAGGTCTGATTTAGCCCTTTGTAGCTCCCCATTAACATTCTCCAATTGTTTTCATGACTCTACAGCCAGTTGCAAATGGGTCTCCACAGTGGATTTCCCACCAAGCTGAGTATCTTGTTCCCTGGTGAGGAGCTCCCCACTGGCTGCCACCTCCAGGACTTTTCACAGTTGGATTTCTTTGAAAAACCAGTCAGGAGGATCCTACCTTCCCTCTGACTGGTGAAAAGGCGTGAAATATTCCTGATGGGGTTGTGGCACCCCAGTTATCTAAATGGAGTGTTGCTAAATTAAGATGACGCAGTTGCATTGAGCTTCTGGAACAAACTTTCCCAGTAATCTCAGCTGCTCTGCTCTTCATTATGACTTTTGATTGGACTTAAAGGAGGTTCTGTGAGAAATTTAGAAAACATCTTGTTTCCTCTGCATAGAAGCAACCAGAAAGAAAGCCAAAAATGGCTTACTTTGGTATGCAGCATCCAACTTTGATTTGGGAAGAACTGGACTAGAACTGAGATAAGGAGATGTTGTTCACAGATTTCCTGCTCCTTTCTTTATCTGCAAGTGCAATGCTAACAAAGTCTACCTGGGTGATTCAACCTGTCCCCTGGTATATTAATGAGTGACGTCTGGAGGGAATGAAGGAACTGAGATGCAGCCACATGTCCTGGTTGACTGGCTAGATTAGGGCACTACAACTTGTAACCTGAAACCCAATTTCACAGCAGATGTTCAGCTTATGGCCCCCAAACAACAGGCATTTTCTTGTAAACACCTTTTTCCACTTTTTCATAAATTTTTTTCTTCAGCCTGGGTCAGTTCTCTATGAACTGGTTTATATATTTAAAGAATTCTTTCCAAAAAAAATCTTGTCATACACGTGAGTCATGCCCTCCCATAAACCAATACATACACAACAGACAGGGTTTAAAGCTTTTAGTTGCCAATGACAAAAGGTCCCAAAGAGCTGGAACTGAAGTGCTCAGAGAAAGCCTAAGAAAACAAGAGCAATCATCACAGCATTGTCATAAAGCAGAGGTGTGTGGCTGGAGAATTCAGAAAAGGGCTGTACAGGGAGAAGAGAGGACAGGATTATGTGCAACCAGTTTGGACTAGTTGTGACTCAGTGGTGGACAACAAAGACAACGTTGATGCCAATAGCACCGGGAATGCCTTCTTCCCATTCCACTGGCAGATTTGAGCATGCAAATATTACTCGTAGGAAGATCTCCAGAAGAACCTGAGCCACTTCCATAGAGAGTCCTGTAGCCCCACCTTCAATAAACTCATTCAGAGCTGCATTCCCCAGCACCATCCCCAGGGCTGTATATCCCAGCTCCAAGGCTCCCTACACCATAACCGCCTTCCCCTCCAGAGCCAGCCCCACATCCAGAGCCACAACCTCCACTTCCAGAGCTGCACCTGCCCCCATAACTGGATGCCCCACATCCAGAGCCATATCCACCACTACCGGAACTGCATATGCCACCAGAGCTGTATCTTCCGTCTCCAGAGACTGAGCTTCCTCCTCCACCACCTCCAGAGATGGACCCGCTCCTACCAGAGCTGCTGCCACCACCAGAGCTCATCCCTCCACCGTGGGGACTGCATCTGCCACTGCCAGAGCTCGATCCCCATCCTCCAGAGCTGTGGCCACCTCCAGAAATGGAGCCTCCACTGCCTGAGCTGCCACCTCCTCCTCCATACCCTGAGCCTCCACCTCCATACCCTGAGCCTCCACCTCCTCCTCCACAGATGGACCCACCACTGCCAGAGCCTGATCCTCCATGACCTGAGCTTCCGCCTCCACCACCTCCAGAGATGGACCCTCTCCTACCAGAGCTGCTGCCACCACCAGAGCTCATCCCTCCCCCGTGGGGACTGCATCTGCCACTGCCGGAGCTCGACCCCCATCCTCCAGAGCTGTGGCCACCTCCAGAAATGGAGCCTCCACTGCCTGAACTGCTACCTCCTCCTCCTCCATACCCTGAGCCTCCACCTCCTCCTCCACAGATGGACCCACCACTGCCAGATCCTGATCCTCCATGACCTGAGCTTCCGCCTCCACCACCTCCAGAGATGGACCCTCTCCTACCAGAGCTGCTGCCACCACCAGAGCTCATCCCTCCACTGTGGGGACTGCATCTGCCACTGCCAGAGCTCGATCCCCATCCTCCAGAGCTGTGGCCACCTCCAGAAATGGAGCCTCCACTGCCTGAGCTGCCACCTCCTCCTCCTCCATACCCTGAGCCTCCACCTCCTCCTCCACAGATGGACCCACCACTGCCAGAGCCTGATCCTCCATGACCTGAGCTTCCGCCTCCACCACCTCCAGAGATGGACCCTCTCCTACCAGAGCTGCTGCCACCACCAGAGCTCATCCCTCCCCCGTGGGGACTGCATCTGCCACTGCCGGAGCTCGACCCCCATCCTCCAGAGCTGTGGCCACCTCCAGAAATGGAGCCTCCACTGCCTGAACTGCTACCTCCTCCTCCTCCATACCCTGAGCCTCCACCTCCTCCTCCACAGATGGACCCACCACCAGAGCTCGATCCTCCGTGACCTGAGCTTCCGCCTCCACCACCTCCAGAGATGGACCCTCTCCTACCAGAGCTGCTGCCACCACCAGAGCTCATCCCTCCACCGTGGGGACTGCATCTGCCACTGCCGGAGCTTGAACCCCATCCTCCAGAGCTGTGGCCACCTCCAGAAATGGAGCCTCCACTGCCTGAGCTGCCACCTCCTCCTCCTCCATACCCTGAGCCTCCACCTCCTCCTCCACAGATGGACCCACCACTGCCAGAGCCTGATCCTCCATGACCTGAGCTTCCGCCTCCACCACCTCCAGAGATGGACCCTCTCCTACCAGAGCTGCTGCCACCACCAGAGCTCATCCCTCCCCCGTGGGGACTGCATCTGCCACTGCCGGAGCTCGACCCCCATCCTCCAGAGCTGTGGCCACCTCCAGAAATGGAGCCTCCACTGCCTGAACTGCTACCTCCTCCTCCTCCATACCCTGAGCCTCCACCTCCTCCTCCACAGATGGACCCACCACCAGAGCTCGATCCTCCGTGACCTGAGCTTCCGCCTCCACCACCTCCAGAGATGGACCCTCTCCTACCAGAGCTGCTGCCACCACCAGAGCTCATCCCTCCACCGTGGGGACTGCATCTGCCACTGCCGGAGCTTGAACCCCATCCTCCAGAGCTGTGGCCACCTCCAGAAATGGAGCCTCCACTGCCTGAGCCGCCACCTCCTCCTCCATACCCTGAGCCTCCACCTCCTCCTCCACAGATGGACCCACCACTGCCAGAGCCTGATCCTCCATGACCTGAGCTTCCGCCTCCACCACCTCCAGAGATGGACCCTCTCCTACCAGAGCTGCTGCCACCACCAGAGCTCATCCCTCCACTGTGGGGACTGCATCTGCCACTGCCAGAGCTCGATCCCCATCCTCCAGAGCTGTGGCCACCTCCAGAAATGGAGCCTCCACTGCCTGAGCTGCCACCTCCTCCTCCTCCATACCCTGAGCCTCCACCTCCTCCTCCACAGATGGACCCACCACTGCCAGAGCCTGATCCTCCATGACCTGAGCTTCCGCCTCCACCACCTCCAGAGATGGACCCTCTCCTACCAGAGCTGCTGCCACCACCAGAGCTCATCCCTCCCCCGTGGGGACTGCATCTGCCACTGCCGGAGCTCGACCCCCATCCTCCAGAGCTGTGGCCACCTCCAGAAATGGAGCCTCCACTGCCTGAACTGCTACCTCCTCCTCCTCCATACCCTGAGCCTCCACCTCCTCCTCCACAGATGGACCCACCACCAGAGCTCGATCCTCCGTGACCTGAGCTTCCGCCTCCACCACCTCCAGAGATGGACCCTCTCCTACCAGAGCTGCTGCCACCACCAGAGCTCATCCCTCCACCGTGGGGACTGCATCTGCCACTGCCGGAGCTTGAACCCCATCCTCCAGAGCTGTGGCCACCTCCAGAAATGGAGCCTCCACTGCCTGAGCCGCCACCTCCTCCTCCATACCCTGAGCCTCCACCTCCTCCTCCACAGATGGACCCACCACTGCCAGAGCCTGATCCTCCATGACCTGAGCTTCCGCCTCCACCACCTCCAGAGATGGACCCTCTCCTACCAGAGCTGCTGCCACCACCAGAGCTCATCCCTCCACTGTGGGGACTGCATCTGCCACTGCCAGAGCTCGATCCCCATCCTCCAGAGCTGTGGCCACCTCCAGAAATGGAGCCTCCACTGCCTGAGCTGCCACCTCCTCCTCCTCCATAACCTGAGCCTCCACCTCCTCCTCCACAGATGGACCCACCACTGCCAGAGCCTGATCCTCCATGACCTGAGCTTCCGCCTCCACCACCTCCAGAGATGGACCCGCTGCTGCCACCACCAGAGCTCATCCCTCCACCGTGGGGACTGCATCTGCCACTGCCGGAGCTTGAACCCCATCCTCCAGAGCTGTGGCCACCTCCAGAAATGGAGCCTCCACTGCCTGAGCTGCCACCTCCTCCTCCATACCCTGAGCCTCCACCTCCATACCCTGAGCCTCCACCTCCTCCTCCACAGATGGACCCACCACTGCCAGAGCCTGATCCTCCATGACCTGAGCTTCCGCCTCCACCACCTCCAGAGGTGGACCCTCTCCTGCCAGAACTGCTGCCACCACCAGAGCTCATCCCTCCACCGTGGGGACTGCATCTGCCACTGCCGGAGCTCGATCCCCATCCTCCAGAGCTGTGGCCACCTCCAGAAATGGAGCCTCCACTGCCTGAGCTGCCACCTCCTCCTCCATAACCTGAGCCTCCACCTCCTCCTCCACAGATGGACCCACCACTGCCAGAGCTGCCACCTCCTCCTCCATACCCTGAGCCTCCACCTCCTCCTCCACAGATGGACCCACTACCAGAGCTCGATCCTCCATGACCTGAGCTTCCGCCTCCACCACCTCCAGAGGTGGACCCTCTCCTGCCAGAACTGCTGCCACCACCAGAGCTCATCCCTCCACCGTGGGGACTGCATCTGCCACTGCCGGAGCTCGACCCCCATCCTCCAGAAGTGTGGCCACCTCCAGAAATGGAGCCTCCACTGCCTGAACTGCTACCTCCTCCTCCTCCATACCCTGAGCCTCCACCTCCTCCTCCACAGATGGACCCACCACTGCCAGAGCTGCCACCTCCTCCTCCATACCCTGAGCCTCCCCTGCCTGAGCTGCCACCTCCTCCTCCTCCATACCCTGAGCCTCCACCTCCTCCTCCACAGATGGACCCACAACTGCCGGAGCTCGATCCCCATCCTCCAGAGCTGTGGCCACCTCCAGAAATGGAGCCTCCACTGCCTGAGCTGCCACCTCCTCCTCCATACCCTGAGCCTCCACCTCCTCCTCCACAGATGGACCCACCACTGCCAGAGCCTGATCCTCCATGACCTGAGCTTCCGCCTCCACCACCTCCAGAGATGGACCCTCTCCTACCAGAGCTGCTGCCACCACCAGAGCTCATCCCTCCACTGTGGGGACTGCATCTGCCACTGCCAGAGCTCGATCCCCATCCTCCAGAGCTGTGGCCACCTCCAGAAATGGAGCCTCCACTGCCTGAGCTGCCACCTCCTCCTCCTCCATACCCTGAGCCTCCACCTCCACCTCCACAGATGGACCCACCACCAGAGCTCGATCCTCCGTGACCTGAGCTTCCGCCTCCACCACCTCCAGAGATGGACCCTCTCCTACCAGAGCTGCTGCCACCACCAGAGCTCATCCCTCCACCGTGGGGACTGCATCTGCCACTGCCGGAGCTCGACCCCCATCCTCCAGAGCTGTGGCCACCTCCAGAAATGGAGCCTCCACTGCCTGAACCGCTACCTCCTCCTCCATACCCTGAGCCTCCACCTCCTCCTCCACAGATGGACCCACCACCAGAGCTCGATCCTCCGTGACCTGAGCTTCCGCCTCCACCACCTCCGGAGATGGACCCGCTGCTGCCACCACCAGAGCTCGTCCCTCCACCGTGGGGACTGCATCTGCCACTGCCGGAGCTCGATCCCCATCCTCCAGACACGGAGCCTCCACTGCCTGAGCTGCCACCTCCTCCTCCTCCATACCCTGAGCCTCCACCTCCTCCTCCACAGATGGACCCACTACCAGAGCTCGATCCTCCGTGACCTGAGCTTCCGCCTCCACCACCTCCAGAGATGGACCCTCTCCTGCCAGAGCTGCTGCCACCACCAGAGCTCATCCCTCCACCGTGGGGACTGCATCTGCCACTGCCAGAGCTCGATCCCCATCCTCCAGAGCTGTGGCCACCTCCAGAAATGGAGCCTCCACTGCCTGAGCTGCCACCTCCTCCTCCATACCCTGAGCCTCCACCTCCTCCTCCACAGATGGACCCACCACTGCCAGAGCTGCCACCTCCTCCTCCATACCTTGAGCCTCCACCTCCTCCTCCACAGATGGACCCACCACTGCCAGAGCCTGATCCTCCATGACCTGAGCTTCCGCCTCCACCACCTCCGGAGATGGACCCTCTCCTGCCAGAGCTGCTGCCACCGCCAGAGCTCATCCCTCCCCCGTGGGGACTGCATCTGCCACTGCCGGAGCTCGATCCCCATCCTCCAGACACGGAGCCTCCACTGCCTGAACTGCCACCTCCTCCTCCTCCATACCCTGAGCCTCCACCTCCTCCTCCACAGATGGACCCACCACCAGAGCTCAATCCTCCGTGACCTGAGCTTCCGCCTCCACCACCTCCAGAGATCGACCCTCTCCTGCCAGAGCTGCTGCCACCACCAGAGCTCATCCCTCCACCGTGGGGACTGCATCTGCCACTGCCGGAGCTCGATCCCCATCCTCCAGAGCTGTGGCCACCTCCAGAAATGGAGCCTCCACTGCCTGAGCTGCCACCTCCTCCTCCATACCCTGAGCCTCCCCTGCCTGAGCTGCCACCTCCTCCTCCTCCATACCCTGAGCCTCCACCTCCTCCTCCACAGATGGACCCACCACTGCCAGAGCTGCCACCTCCTCCTCCATACCCTGAGCCTCCCCTGCCTGAGCTGCCACCTCCTCCTCCTCCATACCCTGAGCCTCCACCTCCTCCTCCACAGATGGACCCACAACTGCCAGAGCTCGATCCCCATCCTCCAGAGCTGTGGCCACCTCCAGAAATGGAGCCTCCACTGCCTGAGCCACCACCTCCTCCTCCATACCCTGAGCCTCCACCTCCTCCTCCACAGATGGACCCACCACTGCCAGATCCTGATCCTCCATGACCTGTGCTTCCGCCTCCACCACCTCCAGAGGTGGACCCTCTCCTACCAGAGCTGCTGCCACCACCAGAGCTCATCCCTCCCCCGTGGGGACTGCATCTGCCACTGCCGGAGCTCGATCCCCATCCTCCAGAGCTGTGGCCACCTCCAGAAATGGAACCTCCACTCCCTGAGCCTCCTCCTTTTCCTCCTCCTCCTCCACAGATAGAACCGCCGCTGCCAGAACTGGATCCCCGTCCTCCAGAGCTGTGGCCACCTCCAGACGTGGAGCCTCCACTGCCTGAGCCTCCTCCTTTTCCTCCTCCTCCTCCACAGATAGAACCGCCGCTGCCAGAACTGGATCCCCATCCTCCAGAGCTGTGGCCACCTCCAGACGTGGAGCCTCCACTGCCTGAGCCTCCTCCTTTTCCTCCTCCTCCTCCACAGATAGAACCGCCGCTGCCAGAACTGGATCCCCATCCTCCAGAGCTGTGCCCACCTCCAGACGTGGAGCCTCCACTGCCTGAGCCTCCTCCTTTTCCTCCTCCTCCTCCACAGATAGAACCGCCGCTGCCAGAACTGGATCCCCATCCTCCAGAGCTGTGGCCACCTCCAGACGTGGAGCCTCCACTGCCTGAGCCTCCTCCTTTTCCTCCTCCTCCTCCACAGATGGAACCACCGCTGCCAGAGCTCGATCCCCATCCGCCAGTTATTCCACATTTTCCTCCTCCAGAGATAGATCCTTTCCTTCTGTTTTTGCTGGCCGTACCAGAGTTCATCCCTCCCTTCCCACTTTTCGAGCCGCCTGGTCTTATTCCAAAGACTCCCGTAGCACTCGTATTTTGGTCAATGACACCTGCAAGAAATTGAAGTTATGTCCACCTTATACTTTTGTCCCAAAAAAATCATAAGCACAGCTGATATTACTACTGATGTATGGCCATCGTTGTACCTACTCTCATGTCTTTGTAATATCTTCAAAAAGGGGTACAAGGATCTTCTTTAGTAGATATACCTATGAAATGTTTTCTTACGTGGTTCTGGCTTTATTAGTTTATCTTTTGCATTACTTATGTCTTACTCCTTACACAAACACCCTGTGAAGTCCGTCCTTTATGAAGGGAAATATTTCTCTCTCTTCTACTTGGCCTCCTATTTCCACAAGTTTTAGGACTAGATTTTTTTTTTCTTCTTCAGTTCTGACGTACACCACATAGACCTATAGAATGAGATGTTTCCCTACTTCCTACAAATTTGGTTGAAATTGGCCAATAATTTCCAGAATCAGTAGTTCAATAATGACTTATTAACACATATACCTATGTATTTACACACACACGAGTTTGCTTCGTTTCCCTAGGAAACGTGGATGGGAACTAAGATAGGTTGTTCTGATGGTAGGTATTAAGTACCACAGACAACATAACGGTAACACCACTCTTAAAAATTGAAGCAAAACCTTGAGATACTTACAGATTGTGGCTGGTGAGCCTTCCTGTATCCTGTGAAGGAAAAGCGACATTGAGGTAATGCATCCAATAAACGTAAACGTCAGTTTAGGGTCTAAGAGGAAGCCAATGAAAGAGGTCACTCCTTCCAGGCAGCAATTCCTCCTGGAGATCTAATTCACAGATCGAATAATGGGACGCACTGCTTTGTACAGGTGCTTCTATCCAGGATGAATAGTTTGTACATACCTGGTCTCCTCCTCTTCAAGGAGTGACCTATACATGGCAATTTCAATATCCAGGGCCAATTTCACATTCAGGAGCTCCTGATAATCAAGGAGAAGACGAGCCAGATCATCTTTGGCCTGCTGCAGGGCATCTTCCAACTCCTGAAGCTTTTGCTGGCCATCTTTGATAGCAGAGCTCCCACGCTGCTCAGCATCTTTAATGGTTTCTTGGAGGCTGGCATTCTGCAGAGGACACAAAGAGCATGTCTCCATTTCTCTTCTATAGGACTGGGATTGTCAAACCCTCTGACAGTCTTTGGAAATTAAAAGACATGCCTCAATGACAGAACTCAAAAGATACAACATTAGACTGGGTAAATTAACCCAAATTAAATCCCAATATAGACACCCAAACCAATCTGCTTCATTTTGAAGAGAAAACATCATCTCTAGGTTTGCCTCCAAAGGACAGGTTACATTATACTGCACTAAGTTCCCAGGTAAAAGTGACTTTAATAGTTTAGTCATGTCGGAAAATATCAGCTTTACCTTTTTCCTTGCAATTTCAATTTCTGGTTGTAGTCTTTGGATGTGCCTGGTAAGTTCCTGGATTTCCTGATAACTGTTCTTCAGTTGCTCACGTTGATTCACCCACATATTCTGAAGGTCCTGGTACTGATGTGCAGAAGGAAGAGAAAAGACATCTTTGGTTTCTTTTCCAGTGAGCAGACCTGCCTGCCTATCTTGTTGATGTCTACTCACCCTGCCCTGATACATGGCATCTACTTCAGCTTTGCTCCTCTGAGCAATTGTCTCATACTCCTGCCTGACTTCTTCGATGATGCCATCCATGTTCAGTTCTCTATGGTTGTCCATGGACAGAATGACATTGGTGTTGCCAACTACAATTTGCAGCTGGGAGAGCTCCTGCAAGCAAAACAAGATTTTGGATTTTCACGGTGCAGGTTGTGTTCTGAGGACAGAAATGGCCAGTTACCCACTGGAACTTCCCTACCTGCATCCCTCAGGTCCTATTATTCCACCACCAGTTTTAATTTTCAAGTGTCTCTTCCAACCTTCGTGACACACCAGACCCCCTTTGTCACGCAGATGAAAAAGGACTTTATAAGATCAAAGGCCAAGGATGATCCACCCTGTACACCACTCTACAAAGTCCTGTTCGGGTGAAATTTCTGGGAATCTCCAAAAGATACATGTCCTTCAAGACCTGAGGGTAAGTTTTTAATCAGAGAAGCATACTCACAGCTTCATGTAAGCATCTGAGGAACTCAAGCTCCTGCCTCAGTATTTCCACCCGAATATCAAACTCTGTTTTTCCCATGTAGGCACGGTCCAGTTCCTGTTAAAAAAAAAAAAAGCGCGATATTTGTATTTCTTTAATGGCAAACTCTCCACTGAGGTGCAATTCTTGCAAGACATGGTACATTTCTTTAAAGCTTTCATTCCTGGAGTCAAATAATGTTCCACGAATCTCACCTTTCATTTGAAAAGCAATTGGAACAAAGAGAAAGCTTTTAATTAGAAGAAAAGAATGGCTTGGAAATAAGCAAAATAGCTGCGTCAATAACTGTTCCTGGAGAAAATGCAAAATGTAGAAACACCAATTTCATTAATTCTTCTAATAAATAGTTGTCTAAGCCATCTATAGACATTATTTAACCCCTAATAACGATGTCTCGCCGAGGTTGTGATTGAGTGAATAGAGAAAGGCCAGCACTTTAGATATTCATCTTACAAAAGACCAATTCAGTCTCTAGAGGAAGTTATTTCTCTCCAGTCTTGCAGTAAAAAGCTCAGGTTTTCAATGACTTCAGTTTAGAGGAGAGTTAGACAAAGTTAAGCAAAGACCTTGCTTTCAAAATCCTTGGCAACCATCCAGTTATTGCTTTATTTCTGAGGCTTTGATTTAGCTCAGTGTCTTGGATTACTTCACCTTTTTAAGCTCCACAAACTCCTCCTCTTTAGATGCTCGCTTGTTGATCTCATCCTCGAATCTGTTGCAGCAGAGAAAAGAAATAAGTGGCTTATCACCTATCTTACTTTTTTCAGTCAAGTGGATCAGAAACCAAAGGGAATCACCCAAAAAGCGAATGAGTCGAGTTTTCGTTTAACTGCAATTTCTGGCAACCGCCAAGGCAATTGCAAACCCTCTGCAAAACTATCGCGTAATTAGACAACAAAATGTGATATAGGTCAGTTCTAACATCCCTGCAATTCTGAACTAAGCTTCCCATTTTACAGAGCTGTAGACATAAGTTATCTTTTGGGTACAGCAAAGCCAGAAGTGACAACTCTTCTCAACTTGACCCCACTGCTCAGCTCTGTCCCTCCTCGCTGTCCAGGTTGACCACGACTCCACAACTACCAGCAGGAGTAAGGAGTCCTGGGTTACTCATTGCTTGGGGGAGGAAGGGCGTGAAGGAGGACAGGAGGAGAGAAGAGTGGGATAGATCTACAGAGCCTTTGATTTTCCTCTTACTGTTCTGGGTTCTTCCCTCATCAAAGACCCATAATAAACCAACGGCAGAGTAGTGCTATGATGGCTACAAAACTCTTGAAGGTGTGAAGCTCAGCTATGCTATCCCAGGGCATGATTACCATTGGCTTGGAAAATTCCAGCATGTTTTTTTCCCAAACTTGTGATTATTCACCTCTTTTTATAATCTTCAACAAGCTGAAGCATATTATATGCTTCCGGATCCAGCTGCTCCTTCTGGTCCTGGAGTGTTTCTAGCTGCCTCTGCAGGCTGCTGATGTAAGATTGGAAGAAAGAGGAGATATTTCTGCTCTCTTCTGGTCGGGTACTTTGCTGCTGCAGAAGTTCCCATTTGGCGATCAGAGCCTGGTTCTGCCGCTCCAGACATTGAACCTGAAAGGCAAAGCAGAAGAGCGTCTCAGCCACTCGAAAGCACGGTGGAAACACCGACATCAGCATTAGTCCCTGTAGCAAAAGAAACCCTAATTAATATTTCCAACACAGTAACATCCAGAGGTTTCATCAGGTGGGACCAACTGCAGTAACACTGGTTCCAATGCGTGAGACTGCTTAGACTAAAAGTGGGGGGCACCTCTTTCATCCTAATCTATGTGTATGATTTTACTGCTCAAAGCTGATGCTGAAATCTTTGCTGGCTTTTCACCTCTTAAATGCACAATATTTAGGGGGATGACTGGGGTGGAGGGAGACTTCAGCTGTTTCTGAAGTACCTTAGACACCCAAACCCATGAGAAGAGTTAGCTCCCTCTCAGAAGACCAAGTGCGACCACTCTCTTCTAGATACACCTTGCCTTAGAAAAGGAGGTCAGAAAGACCTATAACATCCATAGCTGGTATTTTTGTAAAACCAGAAGGATAGCAGCTCTTCAGCTGGGACACTGAACAGGTTTTAACCTGGAACCTGACATCCAGAAGGTTTAAAAAAAAAAAAAGTCAAAGGTACCCCTAGTTTTCAGGACTGAGCATGCTTAAAACTTCTGGGTGTAACCAACACCTTTTCTGTAGAGTAATACAAGAAACCCTTAAGTCCTCACATGTTACAAATAATACAAGCTTCCACCCTATGCAGAGACACATGTCACCACCCAAAGGCACATCCCAGGTCTGCGTGGGTGGAAGTGGTTCTGTGGCTGGTTTTTTCCCATGTCTATGGGTACAAATGAAAGAGAAGACAAGGCTGCAGACAGACGTGAAAGCATTTAGTATCAACCAAGAAAGAGGTAAAGAAGAAAGATGTGTGGACCACTGGCCACCTGAAAGAGGCTAGGACATCTGAGCAAAGAAGTCATTTGTTTTGTAATTCAGAGAAATGCAACAGTTTGCTTTGCTTGAGAAAAAAGAAACAGAACACATCAAGGATGACCAAGTCCATCACCCATTTTTCCTGATAGCATCAAGAATTCCCAGGCACCAGACTATTACTAGCCATGCAGAAACCCATTTCCTCAAAAGAGAAGTGAGTTAATGTGTAGTTTGTTATTGTCCTGCCACAAAAGGCGACTCGGAGATACTTATCCCAGGGCTAAATGTGAGTGATTCATGCAGCAGTGTTTATAGCAAGCTATTAAGAACTTCACACCGGCACAAGGGAATCTGGCCAACACTGTGATTTTTGGGGGAGAAGATGCAATGTAAAGGCATCCCCATGATGCACACAGGCAGAGCAACACCCATATCTCCCCCTTCCCAGATAACAAGTGGAAAAGAGACCAGGGACTCACCTTATCAATGAATGATGCAAATTTGTTGTTGAGAGCCTTAATCTGCTCTTTCTCATCTGATCGCACTCTCTGGAACTCAGGGTCGACTTGTACTTGTATTGGCCTCAGCAGGTTGGTATTGACACGGACCTCCTCGATGCCTCTGCTAACACCAGCCTGCCCAAAACTCTGTCCAGCCCCTTGTTCACCAAAGGCACTTCTACCAAGGCCTCCTCCAAGTACCTCCCTGCCTGAACTTCTTCCACACATGCTACCAACCTGTGCTTCACCACCTTGAAAAGCTCCCACAAAATACCCTCTTCTACCAAAGCCAAGATGTCTCCTACCACCAAATCCCAGGTATCTCCCATACCCTACTCCTTCTCCTCCGTAGCCTCCACCAGTAGAAACATTCCAAAACCCACCAAGGTCGTGGAGACTCCTGCTGCCATAACCATACCCATAACCACGGTATCTTTCTTCTCTATTGTCTTCACAATAGCTTAAGGTAGATGAACTTCTCCCACCACCCAGTGTGCCACAGTAAGCAGAAGAAGAACTGAAATTCCCATCCCCAAATCGGGAGAAACGGTGGCTCATAGCGTCGCTTTCAGAGCGTGAGAGAGCAGGTGGAGAAGGTTGTAAAACAGGAGGAGAAATGAGAGTGAAGGATCCTCAGCCGCTCTTGTGGGGGTGACAGAAGTTCTCCTTTATACGTTCTGGAGGAGTTAGTCCCCATTCCGTGGTAATTAGCAGGTCTGTTAGTGTTGTTATTGGGTTTGGTTCATTAGGCAGCAATTAATGGCCACCTGAAGAGAGGTCAGAGTAAACACCACACACCAATGGAAGAATTGTGAAATTCCCCAAATCCTGCTTGACTCATGAGCTTTGCTCAGATGAGATTTCCTTATCTCATTAGCCTGCCCTCCATCATTAATTACAGTTCGCACAGTTATCCATGCACATTATCATGGTTTGTTCTCAAATTCGCCCACCTCTTTTGGCATTTCATTTCATGAGACGGAAGGCCCTGGTAATTGTCCTCATATTGACTTTGGGGTGGCTCACCTTGCTTCACTGCATCACTAGGAGTACCTACTACAGAAAGCAAAGACTACTGCTCTCTTAGCTTCCCATTCTCTCTTTTCCCTAGTTCCCAGTATAACCACCCATGAGTAGGCATTGCTGCTGCAGGGAGAGGGAAGGTGTTGAGATTTGGTCTTCTTGCTAATGGCATTAAAAAAAAAATATGCCTTTGGCTCTTACAACTGAAATAGCATTCAGAAAACAGAAAAACTGGAATCTATGTCAATTTTAGCTTTAAACAAATGGATACAGAGTTTTACATGGAAAAGAAAGCTCTGAGATAAATGTTTGGTTTAATTTATTAAAGTTTAACTATTAAAGATTAAGATGAGGTCACCTTAGGGAACAGATGACCCATCACTTCCATACACTAGGACTCTTGGCCCTTCTGCTCTTGGCTACTCCTGCTCTTCCATGTGGAAGTAGTTAGACCACAAACTGAAACCACTTGTTTGTGGGTAGTTGTTTATTTAAAGGCTCCACCACTGGATGTCTGAGATATCAAACACGGAGCTGGGCTCCAAGCTTTTCTACCCAGATTCTCCCACTGAGCATCTGCCTGATCCATCCCTTTCCCTCTCCTCATCTCTGTGCAAGATTCCACCTTTCCAGTCTGAGCACACTCCAGTGCAAGACTACTGAGTCCATGAGGCCGTGGACTCACTAAAAAGCATTTGGAAGCCAACTCCAGCTGCTGACAATGCCACTGAGTCTTCAGCCTTGAGTAACATCTCCAGAAGACAGCTGAGATCTGATACGCTGTCTCCCAAAGCACTGGTAGAATAATTTCCACATGGCAAGCACCTCCTCTTTGTCCCCTACACAACATTAGGGGGAGCAGGGCTTCACCCAAGGGGGATGTTCTTCCTTCCGAAGGTACTGGATAAAGCCACACTGTGAACCCTTGGTGATATAGAGGTTACGTGGTCAGAGCTTTGTAACCCTTGCTCCAGCTCCATTTGGAAAGTGCCTTGTCGATCCCCTAAATGAAAGGTTTGTAGGAAGAGGTTATTCAACCAGCTGTTATATCTAGAAGTGGACAAGATTTTGCACGCTTAGTGACCAGATGAGGGCTTTTCCCAGAAATAGACACAGTGTTTTCCAGACAACCAGATGAGAAGTACTACTTTTCCCCACCAAACTTTGTCTCTTATGGCCTTACACTGGGAATGGTCAACTGGTAACCCAGACCTTCCATTTGTGCTACTTTTTTGTAATTAAACTTTACTAGTTACCTACATTTTACTGAGAATTTCAACCAAATTTCCCACTGAATTTCCTCTTTTTATATACTTATACAAAAATCTGACTTGGACTGAGAATTCTGTGTCCCACTGGAAAGAATAATTATGGTGAACAGAAAAAAAAAGTGTATTGACCATGACTGTAAAAGTGAGTGGGGGGAAAATCTGGAAACAGATCCATTTCAACACATCTGGGTAAGATTTGCCAAAGCATTAGGATATTATCCAAAAGTCTTCCCTGTTCTGTTTTAGTTGAGCTCAATATTTTCTAGATGCTGATGCATCTCAAGAGAAGACAACGTCAATTGTCCTCCTTCACTCCCATATTTCAGTCAGGCTGAAAGATGCTTTCAGAACCGTATCCACTCCCTGCAAAACTCTTGTGTAGGACAAACTGCGTCTGAAACTCCTGTGCGATTTTGAAGCCATTATTAGGCTCGGGTAAAGATTAGGAGGACAACATGTGACTTCCCATCAGGAGGAGGTGAGACTCCATGGACATGACCCATGATTTTCGTTGTGAGGTCTGACCTAAACATCACTTTTTCTTGCCTTAACTAACGATTCCTCAGCAATATGCACAGGAATTTTTAAAGGGTTGCTGCTGTTCACCTGCCTGTTGAGTCCATGAATGACTACTTTGGGTGCAATTCATCTTCATTCCCACTCTTCATTTTGAGAGTGGCTCATTCCAATGCATGCTGCATCAGGCGATACTCTAGATCATCCACATGGATCTCAGAAGGAAGCGTTATGACCTAGGGAAGGGAACACTCACAGACCAAACAAGCCAGCTCCATGTGGAACAATGGTTAGGGAGATGTCTATCCAAAATCACTGCCCTAAATACATACATCAACACGCTGCGTGAAGCAAACCAGGTGATAATGCATACAGAACCACTGCACTGATCTCTGAGGAAACCGTGTCCTGCTTGAGAAGGCCTCCTCCAAACCCTGCATGAGAAGAGCAGCCAACCTACCCCACGTGCCACATAATCCAGAGCACGGCGTGTAGGCTGCTGTTGTGATCATTGCTGGCACCAGCTCAGCCTTGGCACAGTAGACCAAGCCACACCTGAACCTGTTGAGCTGGCTCCAAAAACAGCGATGCATCCAGAAGGATGTTCATGCATCCTGCAGATCAAGGGTGAGCTTCCTGTGAGACCTTCCTCTTCCCTGCATTGAGTTGGCATCACTCTTGGACATGCCTGGGTAGCTTCTGCTCTGAAGCTTTAAAAGAGACGGCAAAACAGTTCCCAACACACAGGGACCAGAAGGACCAAAGTTTCAACAAACATCCTTACCATGGAGATGGGTTATTACAGAATCTTCCAGGGAATGGAAGTCTTCAGGGGCTATTCACATGGCCACATGGTCAACCTAGCTCTTTGCTGTTGGGGATTTTAAAGATAGATTTAAATTGCATCCCAAAAGTTATTCATGTAAAATTGACTAGTTGGACTTCTTGCACAGCTGTCAGAGCAAGCACAGAACATCTGTGTGTTATTTCTCCCACCCAGAACAGTCCATGAAGCAGGTGGTGATGTTCCTCCCATCCAGAGAAGCCTCTGAGACAGGTGACATGACGTGCCCTTCTGGATGGTCTCATTTCCCTAGGTGGACCATAAGGGAACCTCGGGACCTCGCTCAGCTCTTGACTTTCAGTAACGCGAGTTGAGCCATCCTCCGTCAGACCCACGTCACAGAGACTGCACCAAAGATTGGCATTTTCAAACCACAAATTCACAAACAGACCCAAGCTTTAGCTCTTTGAGCACAACTGATGCAGTAACCTGCCAGCTTCCACAACCCACATCCATCTCTGTCCACCTCCAGTCATCCCAAACAATAAATGGGAATAATAAATTCTAGTACTTAGACTAACACTCAAGGAAATGCCTCTTCATTCTTGCAGAACCATTTTAATCAGCTCAAAATAGAAAGCCTAAAACGACTAAAATCCTGCAGATGTCTTAGAAGAAAGACCTAGCTACTTTTCATCACTGCTGAACATAAACTAGTGATCTTGGCAGAGCAGAGGGTAGGTAAATAAGTACATTACTGTACTTAATCCTATTCAGTAACTACTGCATACCAGTGCCGTGGACACTCAGCAGTGTGGTACAGTAGTACATTAATAAATACAGTACTTAGCTGTCCAGATAAAGTAGACACACACACAGAGGATTGAACTAGTAGATCTTGATCACTAGTTGCCTAAATACCTGCATAAGTAGGGCCCTAAGTCACTTAGAAAATGGGGCTGCAATCACATAGACACACTAATAAAAATGCCTTTCATACCACAGACTTTCATTTTCTCCCACCTTCCATCACACGAACTGACAAGAAACTTTTTCTGTGGCCAATGCAGGTGGTAAGAGATTCTGAGGAGAGAACAAAAGGAAGAGAAGTGTCAAAAAAACTTGTAATGGCAGGAAAAAAATGACATGCCGGTATTCTACCAAAGGTTTATACTACTTTAATTCGGAGTTTCCCCAGCTTGGAGAGCACCTTGCCTGACCTACATCTAGGTGGGACTGAAAGTTGCTATTAGACCACAGAAAAAAAAAAGACCTATATAAACCCATGTTCAGAATTACATGAGTTGTCAACCCTTCATAGTAAAACAGTGAAGCTTCCTGACAAGGAACCTATAATTAGAGGAGGTCTGGGAAGCCCCCAAGATGAGGGGGATCTCTCCTGCATAGACTGATATACGTGGGTACTGAGTTCAGCTGGTTGGGAGTGGGTTCCTGGGGGAAAATATTCTTTTATCTTTGGTAAACAGAAGCGTTTTGTGGAAGTGCTGTGGTTGGATCGCACAGAACCAGGGTGGAGGCTGGGATTGACAGTGAGGGGGCAGAGCCAGCCACTCCAAACAACATGAGCTCAATGGATAGATAAGGAGGAACTTGGCACAGTACCCATCACTGGCTTCTCCATCAGGAGCTGCTCCATAATACCAACAGATGGAAACAACCGGCGCACCACAGTGTTTCAGATGGTAAGAAGCAACAGTGCGTCTCTGCTTGCATGCGAGTGATTTCTTTTTGAGTGGAGGAAGGACAACAAGTAGAATAAGATGGAGACCAAGAGGTCAGGGGCAGCACAGACCAACCTGTAAGAGGTCGGAACCAAGTGCCCAGTTCATAAGTACAATGACAGCAAGGAAAGCTGAGGAGACACGGCGTGGAAGTGGTGGAAAACCTACGAGGAGCAAGGAGAGCTGCCCCTGGAGCTATGAACCTCTCTCCTTGACTGTGCAGGGACCTGCGTGATGGCTTGAGATTAGACCTCTGACTTTGAGAAGGCCAGGGTTAGGCAGGATGACTTCTACCTCATGTGGGGTAGGTCAGTTCCCATCTTGGTTTTGCCTGTTTGAGACACTTTGAATGGGGAGAGAGGTGGGCTGCGTTAAGGCTTGGGTTTAGTCTCAAGTCTGGACCAGCAGGTATTCTGCTAATACAAAGCAAAGTATTACTTTACCTTGCAATCCCGTTAACAAATGACTAATGGCTATTTTGATAAATGGCTAATTATTCTGGGTTAACAGGAAGGTAAACAAGTCAATAACTTACTTGTAACCACCTATAATATTACCTATTCAGAAAATACTCATCATTATTACTATATCTGTTAATATTTTATTTCCTCTACAAGAATGTGAAAGTATCAATTTATCATAATGTGTGAAAATAGTGAAGTAATTTTTCTATTGCTGTTATTATTAACAACTACAGTGAGTGAAGTAGAAGCTTATTACTTTATTGGCTAACCTAATGCAAAATACCATGCTCTCTGATCCCCGAGATCTCTTAAAGGCTAAGCAAGTCCTGGTTCCTCCACACACAACAAACCTGCAGCTGATGCCCTCAAGCTGGGGTGTGTGGGGCTGGAGCGAGGCAGAGATGAAATCTCCAAAGGGTTTCAGGAGGAGGAGAGATATGGTTTGCAGGGAAAAAAAAAAAAAGAAAAAAGAAAAATGAGGATGAAGAGGAAACTGAGTTGAACTCTAGGTTAAATGTGCCAGGTGTCATGAGAAAACATGACTTATTTCTATGTACAGCTGCTCCCCAGCAGAAAAATAGCCAATATAATGGCATTCATGATTTAAATAGAGGAATAATATTAGATCTTGATCAAGAAAAGCCGCTGTAAGTGGGAATAAGCAAAGGGAATTGCTGAAACTTCAGCAATTGACACCGGCGATCAGCACTTACAGGAATGGGCTGAGAGTTGGGGACTTTGGGGACTGCTTCTGGGAGGACCCCAAGAGAAGCAGCTTCACCCAGTCATGGTTCAACCAGGATCCACAGCAACCAGCTGTGGTGGGGTTCCTTTCACTACACCCGAGCTGCTGAAACCATGAGAGGCTGGTCTCCCCTGAGTGACACTCAACCCGTTCAGCTGAGCCACCTCCTCTCGTTTGCAAGGTTTCTTTTGGCAGCTGAAGGCATTAAACATCCCAGCAGTCCTTTCCACTTTTACGAAATTTAAGGAAAACACAGGAAAAGCCTTTCATGCTCAGTGGATCAGTCTTCCCTAGGTAAGCAGGGAATCAATAGCTCACTTGGTCAGAGAGTAGAGGTAGAGAACATGCTAAGAGAGCTCCGGCAAGCATCAAAAGACACTGTTTATGATCAAGAACAATTTTAATAACATCTCTTCCCACAGGAAGTTGAAACAGCTGGAAATAATTCTGGCAGATGTTCAGGATCCAGTAAACAATGTCATTACCAGCCTACAAAAGTAGGTCCCAGTGCTGCCTTCTCCAGGCAGTGTCATTACATCTGGGAAGCTCACCACACCCAATCACACTTACATACCACCTGGGTTGGCCTCCCAGTTGGCTTAGAGCTGATAATTAGTCCAATCAAGGTCATACTTTGTGATCAATTGAGTAAATCACTCTTTTGAGTTAGTGGAACCTCAATTGCTGTCATTAGCTCTGCAGCATCAATAACAGCATCTACAGGACAATAAAACAGGTGGAGAAAAGGTAAAGCAACACAAAAAGCACCTGAACTTTGCTTATTCTCTGACTAGACCTCCTGCCCAGCAAGGGAAGGGTCTGAAGAAAAGTCATCATGTGATGCCCAACTCTGAAGGTAAGTATTTTGGCTAATCTAGCCATTTAGGTTCTTTGCAAAGCTGATAAAGAGAAACCACCACCTCCAAAATGTGATTCTCTCTCCAGAGAATCCATCCTTGAAGGTATCTTTCTTTCCCCACATCTACCTACCCCTGAACACCATATCCTACCAGAAGTCTTTACAAGTGTAACAGTGAAAAAAATTACAAATCCTACCTTGTCAACAAAGGAGGAAATGTTTTCATTGAAGGTCTTGATTTGCTCCTTCTCGAGCCTTATGCACCTTCTGGACCTCAGGGTCAACACCTAGACTGAGAGGTGCCAGGAAGTCTTGGTTCAGGGTGACTTCTTGGATGCCAGCAGATGTGATGGAGGGGAGCTAGCTTATCTTTTTCCACCAAACAACCCAATTTCACCCAAGAGATTTGCCACATGACCTTAAGACCACTCAGCATCATAGCACCCTCCCAGCTGAGAACTTCCAACCTGTAGGAAACACCTCTATTCCCAACATATCTGGAGACACTTCTACTGCAAAGCCACAGAAGCCATTTCTTTCTCAGCCCAAAAGTTTTACAAGCAGGCTGTGCTGCTAGCAGGTATGATAACACCTTGTTCTTTTTCAGCTGCTTTACTTCAAACAGACAAGGCTGTAGCACAAAAACAGACCTTCTAACAGAGGATCAGTGTATTTCCTCTTTATATGTCTGCAAGGAACTGGGCTTGGTCGGAGGGGTGAAAAGAAAGCAATGCAAGCCAGCTGAAGGGCTTGGTTCCCTGGCTGCCAGCCCAGCCTTTACTCCAGCACATTTCAAACACCTGTGGAGGCACAAAAAAAAATTTAGAAAGTTTATTCTAGGGATTTCGGAGAGTAGTTTTGTGGGGGAGAAGGAAGGGAGAGTGGTCTGAGGACCTCCATGACCTGCATGAAGTGACCGTCCAAGTTTAAGACAAGGATTGGTTCCTGTTTCAGTTGATTCTGGCCCCATACAAAACCCTGTAAAGATCCAGCAAGGCAGAGGACCTGCAGCTTGGACAGATCTGCCACAAACATGGTTATTGGCAAACGCAACACACCACTTTCATCTTTCATCAGACTGTCACTTGTGACCGGTGACTGCACTAGGAATGGAGCTGGTCCTTCCTTTAAGTAGTGGTTTTCTACATAACCTGAAATTCCCATCTCCGCACGACCGATAATTTATGGGAAAGTCAATTTGTCATCAACCTGGAGGACAACAGCAGGTTTGGGTGCGTGTGAGAACGGGGCAGTGTCCCTTGCACAGCCCTCTAGTGGCACTTTGTGGCTGTGTCTACCCTATCATCATCATGTCTGCCCAGCAAGCCCTGGTCCCCAGGCTATGGGAGATGTAGACTTGCTTCAACCCATACTTCTAGTTAAGAATGGATGGTGTCATGCCATGCCATGCCATGCCATGCCATGCCATGCCACGCCAGGCAGACTTTCACCTAGGCCTGATGGGCACCAGCAATAAAGCTGGTCAGAAAACGTGAATTGTGGGGTCATGAGTGTAAATGTAAAGGAGTATCAGCCCACTCTTAGGGCAGAGCTAGTAAGTGTGGAAGCAAGATGAAGGGCAGAGAAGCACCAGCATCCAAGCCGGAGTAGGTTCCATTGCCCTGAACATCTGATCCTTCAGGATCCTGAAGGACTCCAGCTGCTGAGGAGGTATGTGCCACGTAAATAACAGTATCGAGGATGCAGAGGCAGATTACCTCTCAGGTGATAATGTTCCCATCCTTCCCACAAAGCAATGCCACTCCTAAAAGCAAATGTTTCCTGCTTACCAGCTGGTCACTGTCATATCCAATACAACTACAAAGTGGGTGAGTCTCCTCCATATTTGCACAGTGACCAACCCAAGGGAAGCAATCTTGGAAGCTTCTGAGGCCCTCCCATAATAAACATGATTAGTAACAATTAAAAACTCATTACAGCTCTAATTACAGCCAATATAATGCCACCTGGATTCATTCCCCAATAAGCTCATAAAATATTGCACCTATTATATTTCTTTCCATGTTCTAATGCAAAGAATATTGCACCACGCACACCTTGAACCAGGTTCTATGATAGACATCTACCTGCTCTCCTCTCCTTCCAGCAGCTTCCTGCACATGGGAACCTCAATGTCCAGGGCTACCTTCACACTCAACAAGGCCTTCAGTGCCTGGCCAAACTCTTCTTTGGCTCCACTGAGGGCTCTGCAGTGTTCATCCAGTTTGCTTTTGGCTTTGTTGAGGATGAGGTCTCCTTTCTGTTCCACCTCAGCAATGCTTGGTGCAAGGAAGAATGCTCTGAGTCCCACCAGCTCAGACCTAACTGTCCTCTGAGCCACAGGGCATCTAGCCACCAGTGGTCTTGCACTAAACCAGCTGGTGACTGGAGAGGCCAGCAGTCCCAGACCCCATGTCTCATAACCCCATGTCACTCAGACGGAGTGGTGGAGACTCAGTGGTAAACCCTAGGAGCAAGGTGTTTGCCATCTCACTTTGAACTCCAATCTTTTCCAGCCACAAATGATCTGAAAATGCAGGCAGGCTCTCGCGAGCACCTACGCAGATCTTGTATTAGCACAGACAGCACATGTCTTTCTCTGTAGAAAACCAGAACTTAACAAACCAACAAAAAAATATATTTATTCTGTCTTTTTTATCCTCTATGTCCAAAATAGCAACAGCTCTACCAAAAAGTACGGAGGAATTATCATTGTTTGATCACACTGAGGCTGTTCGACAAGTAAATTCACTCGTTTTAAGCAAAACAAGCCCCGTTGCTGCAAATATGGATCTACTTTCACACTAGGGCTGGCAGCTAGCACTGTGCCCCATGGAGCGAACGAAACGAAGCCCAGTCACTGGGCTGTTACGATCTTTCATTCAAGCACGATGTCCTTGAGCAATTAGCATTACTCCCTTTTTCATGAGCACAGCAGATGGGAAAGATAAACTCCAGTACCTCCGTGTTATTGCCTGGCCCCTCTCCAGGAAAAACTCAGGGAACTTATAAAAAGCCTGCGGTTTTCTGCAGGACGAAGCCTGCAGCTTTGGCTTCCTGGGTTTCAACACCCTGGAGATCGTCACCCCCTCTGCTGTCCTCCCAAGGAAGTCCCCAGGGATGCTCTAGGGCTTTGCACCGTCTTGGTCTGTGCCTGTCCTCGGATTCTTCGCTGGGATGAGGAAGTAGGAGATGGCTTCTTGGTCTCTCCCATCCCAACCTATAAATTTTATGATCAGAAATGTCACTGTTTATTCAAACAAAAGAATAAGGCGTATTATAGCCTGGTATAAACATCAGATTAAGAAATCAGGTGCGTCAACTGAGAGAATATTTGGGGGAAAATAAAAGTGGCATGAAAGTAACACTAGTTCAAATAAGAAATACCATTTCTTCCTCATTTGTTTGGTTCACTTAGATGGCAAGGACTCTGCAATACAAATCTTCTCCATTTCCATACTTCTATCTGACAAACACCGAGACCGCACCAGGATAACGCGCACGCTACAGTACAGTCAGGGTTGATTCACCTACCGTTCTGGCTCTCGCTCCTCCCAATGCCGGAGAAGAATACAGCCAAGCATTAATCAAATTAATTTGGTTGCAATGGGATGTTATTTAGAGAGGGTTAATGACTAACCTGGCTGGGCAATCTGGAGTTATAATAGCAGGTTTGAGGCTCTGTCTCATACTTTCACGCTGCCTTTTTTCATGAGTAATTTGTGTCCACAGAGCATCTTCAGCCTTCCCATCACTCACATATGAGGTGCCGGTGCCCATGTAAGAGCCCTGCTCGTCAGATAGATGGAGCTGCTTGCCCTTGTGCCAGCCAAAGGTGGAGGACAACCACTCTTCATCAGAGCATTAACCACCCGCTGCAGACCTGTCACTGGTGTCCTCCCCCATCGTGGCCTCCAGGGTGCCTGGGTGGGAGCTCCAGGCGCCATCAGGACTGAGCCACAGCATGGTGGTGATGGGTTGGCTGTGTGTCCTCTTGGGATGACAGCTGTGCTGAGTCCTGGCGCTACCTGCCACATCCCAATGGCCATGTTCAAACTGCCACATCCCAATGGCAGTGGTCAAACCACACCAGTCCAACTGCCACAACTGTCCTGTTCAAACCACCATGTTCAAACCATCACATCCAGACCACCACGTATCACCTGCCACCATTCATAGCCATGTCCCAACCACAATGTCCCTGCTGGTGGCCCTGCCTGCCTTGCTCCTGAGGTGCCCATCAACTGAGAGCTGGACGCTTCATCCTGCTACACTTGGGATGAGCACAATCCCCCCACCTCATGGCCACCAGGTTCGCATCGTGTATTCCCTTCCTGTGCCACACTCCTCACAGCCATGGCTCTCCCACCCCGCAGAGACATGTGGAGTCTACTGTAGAGGAGCAAGGTGGCACGTCCTAAGAGGAGAGAGAAGGACCATCTTCCTCCTCCTCACCCCAGCTGGGCAGTTCATAGTGCTCAGTGATTTGCACCATAGGACAGAGCACCGTGGGCATTGCCGTTCCTCACAGTGAAGAACAAAACGTGGTTTTGCCTCCCCTGCTGACCATTAATTGATAAGACGACACAAAGATATTTTTTCATCTGTCTGCGGTTTATTGGTAGTGAAAGAACTTGGAGGAAAGGGGTGCTGGTAGAAAGCAACCATGCAGTAGGGTTCATGCAACAGAAGGTTTGCAATAAGGCCATACATATGTCAGATATGAAGGAGAAAAGGGAAAGGAATCTATAAAATATTAAAGCTGCCAAATTACTCCACCGAGGGAAGGTGGACATCTCCAGAAACCTTTTTTTCACTCCTAAATCTGACTATGAGACATTATCACGTTTCTTCTGCCTATGTGAATTCCTGATATAGCTGAAACAAGCACGTGGGTAACATGCAGGACATGCAAGAGAAACATGGCCATTGAAAAAGAGACCTTAAAAAGTGAAAGGAAAGAGCAGTTTTATACACGCTCCTCCTCAGCCAGCGCAGCAGCCAGGGGTAGCAGCGAGAAACGCAGCGGAAGATGCTCGGATGAGCTCTGCAGACCCTGGTGCCCACCAGGGAGATGTTTCATCCCTGGAGACTGGTGGAGCTCAGAGAGGAGCCAGGCTCGGCCAACAGGATGTTGTTTTGCTGCAAATCTCCCCTTGGGTGGGATGATTTCAGGAGGGAAACAGTTCATTTCTTTGCTGGATAGTGGTTCAGGATGGAAGGGGCTGTGCTGCTGGCTGGAGAAAGGAAAAGATGCTTCTTTCCTTGGAGGGACTGAGGTCAGGGCTCAGTATTTTACACCTGAAGATTTGACCGTTGTGGTGGTGACACATCTCCGCACAGAGGAGGATCCACCCCCTGAGACGAAGTTGCCACCTCCAGAGCTGCACATTCTTCCACTTCCAGAAGAGAAGCCACCGCTGAGTATTCCTCCTCCTATGCCACAACTGCCTCCAACGATGCTTCCTCCTCCGACTGCACATACTCCTCCTCCCATGCCACTGCTGGCTCCAAAGCCACCGGCTCTGCCTCCAGCAATGGTGGTTCTGCCTACCACAGCTGCAAGAGAAGGACAGGCTCACTGTACGTCAAGTGACAGCCCAGGAATCCTCAGAAAACCCAGGGTAAAAGCCATTCTGCAGAGAGGACGATGAACAGATACTTACAGACATTTACGTTGGATGGGTTGTCTCCACAGAGCCTGTGTAGGGAAAGGAACACAAGTTGTAAATCTAATATCGTAGAAGGCAATTGAGCGCCATGCAATTTCCCAAGTATTCCTTTTATTTCTTGTTTCATTTAACATCAATCAAAACCACTGAGAAATATGCCTGGTGGGGACCTCGTTTCTATTTTGGGCTTAAAAACTTGGGCAGAAAAATGGAAGTCAATCAGATTCCAACATTAAATGGGTTGTGAGAGATGATAAAACCTAAGTCTATCCCAAGGAGACACAGTACTTTGGTCAGGCCAACCTGACAGCGGGTCTCACCTGTTCTCCTCTCCCTCCAGCAGCTTCCTGTACATGGCAATCTCAACGTCCAGGGCAATCTTGATGTTCAGCAGCTCCTGGTACTCCTTCAGCAAGCGAGCCAGCTCCTCCTTGTCTTTGCTCAGGGCACACTCCAGCTCTTCCAGTTTCCTTCTGGCATCCTTGAGGGCCATCTCACCCCGTTCCTCGGCCTCGGCAATGGCTGACTGCAGCTGATGGTTCTGAGAAAAAGAAGAGCAGTTTCTCAGTTCCCTTCTGCACAACCTGGGTGGAAACTGGGTGGAAAATTGAGAGGAGCCACCAATCTCCTCCAAAGGACCTGAAGTTCAATCAATACATTGCCCACCCACTATCCTTAGCTCACCACCCAGCTCAGGTGTGACCCATTACCCAACAAGATGCTGAGGAACCCCTACCTGCTTCTTCACGTTCTCAATCTCAGCCCGCAGCCTCTGGACGTTCCTGGTCAACTCTTGGATCTCTATCTTGGTGTTGCGGAGGCTGTCCCCATGCCTTCCAGCAGTGCTCTGCAGCTCTTCATACTGACAGCATGGAGACAAAGCAACCCATCAGTGACACAACCTATCCAGAACTCAGGTGGTTCCCATGCCCTGTGGCGAGGGAGGCAGCGATTTGTCCCAAGTGCCTTGACTTCTTCCCAACTCACCCGGCTCTGGTACCAAGCCTCAGCTTCAGCCCGGCTGTTCTGAGCAATCTGCTCGTACTGACGCCTGACCTCCTCGATGATGCTGTCCAGATCCAGGTGACGGTTGTTGTCCATGGACACCACCACGGACAGGTCCCGGCTGATTGTCTGCATCTGAGCCAATTCCTACAACCAAGACATGAGTTAGCCTGACCATATGAGGAGGGGAAAAAAAGAGCAGCACCTCCAAGTAGCCTCTCCAAACCAAAACCATGTGGGCACCCTGTCCAACCTCAGTGTCTTTGGCCACCACACACCTCATTGCAACTCCATCCATCCCAGAGGAAGGGAGAGCTCTTACCTCCTCGTAGATGCACCTCAGGAAGTTGATTTCATCAGTCAGAGCTCCCACCTTGGCTTCCAACTCTACTTTAGTCATGTAGGCACAGTCCACGTCCTAAAGGAGACATCACACGGATAGACAACGGCTTCCTCCCATCCCAGCAGAGCTGGTGGCACCCAATGCCTCCTGTTGGAAGCTGCCCATTTGGTGCTGCCTCCTTCCAACACCTTTGCAGCCTGTCCCCTCGCACCCCTCTCTCCCGCTTCCTCTGTGACTCACCTTCTTGAGCACCACAAACTCGTTCTCAGCAGCGGTGCGCCTGTTGATTTCCTCTTCATACCTGTTGAAGGGGACAAGACAAGATGAGTCTCCTGGACTGCTCCTCAGCTAGCCAGCCAGCAGAGCCCCGCTTCCCTCCAGGGCATTTCTACAGAGGGAAGGCAGCGTGGGAATCTCCAAGGTGGCTTAGCTCTCCTGTCTTGGTGCTCACTTCTTCCTTACTCTGTCACTGCACTTACTTGGTTTTGTACTCCTCAACGTATTGGCGCATGTTCTGCAGCTCCGACTCCAGCTGTCCCCTCTGTCCCAGGAGAGAGTCTAGCCTCCTCCTCAGGTTCTGGATGTAATTTTCAAAGATGACATCGAGGTTCTTCCTTGGCCCCAAAGGCCCTTGCTGTTGGAGGAGCTCCCACTTGGTGGAGAGGACCTTGTTCTGTTGCTCCAGGAAGCGGACCTGAAAGCCCACAAAGAGGGTTGTGAGATATTCACCCAGGGAGAAATCGCATTACTCAAACCTCCTGCTTTTTGGGACGCCATAGGAATCATTTCCCAAATACCCAACAGGACCTTGGGTAATTGAAAGCCAGTTTTCCGAGAGAAAGATTCCTCCCTTCTTTCTCGTCTTTTTTCAACTATTCTTGAATTTCTCCTATTTTCTCCTCCTACATTTCTGTCCTCTTTTTTTTTTTTTTAATTATCTATTGGAATTATTACATTCCAGATTTACAAATTATTGTCATTTCCAGTTGCAGATTTTGACCCACATTAATTTGCAGAAGCATCAGACATTTTTTACCTTCCAGTGAATGAAACCCCAAGTGTCTCAATATCAGAGAACATTCCTCTCATCAGATACAAAAAGTATTCAATACGTATGTATATATTTTTAAAACTTTGAAGCACCTTTATAAGCCATGTTCTCCAGTGCAGACAGTCTAAAGAATACTCGTCTGTACTTTAACTGAAATAAGGAACTGCCAGGAATTAGTCAAATGCTCATTCCTACATTCTAAGCTCCTCAAGAAGAAACTATCCTTGGAAAAGGACAGATGTAAAGAACCACTTAGGATAAGTGAGTATATCATGATTGCTCTGGCCTGACTGAACAGAGAACACTAGAGAGGAAAGCTAAGGAAGAATTTGGAGCAACCAAACCTGGAGAAAGTCCTTTGGTTTCTCTGCGGATGTAAAATTTTTACATTTCCTTAGGAGGACTCAATGAAAACACTAACAGCCTTCCAGACCTGCCAGCCCTGAGCTGAGAAGGACAATATTTCCCTCTCCACCACACAGGAACGTTCCTCAGATTCCCCATTCCCAAGCAAATACAGTTCCAGCCTCTCACCTTGTCAATGAAAGAGGCAAACTGATTGTTAAGAGTCTTGATCTGTTCCTTCTCCTGGCACTTCACTTGTTGGATCTGAGGATCAATATCAACATGGACCGGCCGCAGGAGGGTTGGGTCAACCTGCACCGGTTGGATGCCTCCGGGGAACCCAGGACCACCTCTCACAGGACCACCAAAGCCTATTCCTCCACCAATGACACCTCCTCCAATGCTGCCAAATCCTCCTCCATAGCCTCCACCAAAGCCACCAATTCTACATCCGTATCCACCGCCATAAGAGCCACCCATGGAAATTCTTCCGCTGCCACCTATGTTATGGAGGCTCCTGCTGCTAAAACCTCCACAACGTCCGCTGCCTCCAATTCCCCTGGACGTGGAGAATGAGCTATAGCTGATCCTGCTTCTGCCCCCACTTCCTCCAAAGCCACCACCAATGGCAGAACAAGAGCTGTATCCCCTTTTGCTTCCGCCTCCGAAGCTTCTGCAGATTGACTGCCGAGACATGGCTGTTTCTTCCAAGCAGAGTCAAAGTCAAGAAGAGCAGAAAGACCAACGGAGCTGTGCTGCTGAGGGATGACTGCAGAGAGAAGTCTGCACAGTCTTCTCTGGCTTCGCAGCTTCAGGCATTCCCTTTTATCTGTTTCTGGAGGTGGGCTGGGTCTACAAGGGCGTGAAGAGGAAACAAATTTACTGTCTTCATCAGCTTGGTGCGGTTAACAGATTTTTGCCAAATTGTTGACTCCACCCAAAAATACGCTTTGCAATGCAGAAGAGAATAAAAGAGCAAGAGCACTGAAACTGGTCTCAATGAGTAAGTGGACTCTCATATCTTTATGGCATCAGGAAAAATATGTTTTACAGTGATGTAGTCATGTTCTTCCCTCCTCCCACCTTTCTATCTGTTCCTAACAATTTCGCAGTTTGTCTGGATCTGGATCTTTTGCACTGACGTTCAATGTCGGGTAAGCATTTTGGTGAAAACCAACTAGAATGAGACTTTCACAATTCCCCCAAGCACGCCCCAAATCTCCTTCTTAAGCAGAAAATTGCCGATGACTTTCCAAGAGGCAGTTTCCCAGTGTAGAGCAAAAATACCACACATTAACATTTAACAACGGTCAGCATTTCTCCTTTATCCAGAAAGGAGGTTCCTCTCCTAAGAGCATCAGTTGCGATGGGAGTGCCTTCTTCTAGGGCACATTCCTGCAAAACGTGTCTCCCTGACTCTGAGATAACCAGGTACCGAGACTCTGAGCACCAGAGCGGAATGAGCAAGAGAACGAGGATGTCCAAGCTCCTTCCTTGTGCTTTTCAAATGGCCACAGGGGTTGCCAAACCTGCAGAGGAATGAAAGGACGCTTTGGGCACTAGATGTGGTAACAATGACTGAAGGCAGACAAATAGCAGAGAAATGCAGGCAGGAATAACAATGACTTGTTAATTTTTTTTTTATTTTTTTTTTTTTTACTTAAGTTGGTAGGCAAATGGTCAGGTTGACTTCATCATACTAGATCATTTTGAAAAAAAGGGCAACTAAAAGGTAGAAGAAGCTCTGCGATGCTTTCCTAAGTGATGACAATTGTTGCATATGAAGTGTGCTGTGAGAGGTATGGCATCTTTGACCACATCTTTGACCGCAGTAAATTTGGAGTGGGGGGAAGAGAGGGTGCTGAAAATTTCACTTTAGAAAGATGTATTTTTAGGACACCAACTGCTGATTCAAACTAGATAACAATAATGTTTAATTTTGTGCACAGGCTACAAAGTAGAACATTCACCTGAAAGACATCTTGCAGCTGTCTTCTGGATCTTATTAATCAAATATACATTTTAGTTACATTTATGAACTCTGAGAAAAAATATTTTTCCTACTGCTTAGCTCCTGAAAATCATCAATAAATGTTAAAGGAAGCACAGTTTAGAGCCTTCTCAGCATTTCAGCGGTACAATTCTATACTGTATTTAAGCTTTCAAAGTGGAATACAAATGTGTGTTTGAATTATCATGATCACCCATAAGAACTATACAACCAAATGTTGTTTGAAAGCACCACTAGGTATCAGCCTCAGCCACAGACACTTCAAAGCTTTTGAAAAACCAGCCCAGAGAATCCCTTTCAAAAGCCACTAGAGGAATCCGAACCATAAATGCCATTGACTGTCGCTGAGACGGAGGCAGCTTGACACCACGGTCTCTTCTACAGAACGGGGCGTAGGGGACTGGAGAACGTTCCCCCTGAGGGACACAAGGAATGGTTGGCCAAGGGTTGTCCAGATGTGAGTGCCTGCCCCCTGAGACAGGTTGCAGCTGGAGGATGGGCAGCCATCCCTACGGCAGGGAGGGGACACGCGCCCTTGCAAAAACAGCTCGAACGAAGAGGGTCTTAATTCTCCGTGGTTATCCTCAAGACAGAGAGCTACGCACTCCAGGTCATCCCACAGTCCAGCGCTCTCGCTCGTGATGAGCAATCCCAGGGAGGTGTCGGGTAGCTCGGGTTCTGCTTAGAGAAAACAGGTTGTCTCTTCTCACGGCCGCCCTCCAGATTGCCAAACGCACGGTAGCTGCCTTTCTCGGTAGGCAGCATGACTTCGTTGTAACATCCCACATGGCGGCTCCATGGCAAGGGGGAAGATCTGCTAAGTCAGCCAAATGCCTGGATGCTGACCACATTCAGCGCGTACAGATAAGACGCCCAGATTGAGTCACTCTGACGTCTTCAGACAAGATGTGAAGATTATACCAAACCTGGAGTCACTTCAGCCTCCTCCAGGTAAGAGTCAATACCAAGCCTGGGCTCCAGCCCTTCCTTCAGATCTCTTACGCAAGGAGCTGTGCACAGCAAAATCATCAACAGTAGGCAAAGTGTAAACTCTGCAGAAAATGTAGATGGAGACCAAGCCAGGCTGCAGCAAAGAGGTTCTGGTAGCATAGAGGAGGATGTTGCAATGACTCCTCACAACAATGCCTACAACACCATGTTTAACATTTTAAAGCTGAGAAGAAATATAGTCTTAAAATTAAGAATGGAAACAGGTGACTCTTGCCCCAAGCCAAAGCCCAAAGTGCTCTTGGCACATCCTCAGCTTCTCAGAGGCATTGCCTTCTCATCATCTTCTGTTTGGGCCAAACCCAGCCACGTTGCCCAGCCCTAGCTCACTTCTGCTGGGTTTCCAAGCATGTAGAAGTCCCTCTTCCGAGAGCTCTGTAGCCATTTCACGCTGCCTTGACTGGACCTCTTCCTCAGTCTGCAGCTTCCTGACCTGCTACGGGGACACTGGCAGCTCACAACAGTTTGTTGTGGGACTCCTGAACCACTACTGAAAGTGGTTTCTGCCTCTTTGATCTCTTCTTGTGGTGGTGGAACTGAAGCACGGATCAAACACATCAGCATTCTTCTCCCAGTCTTGCTCCCATAGCCCCTCCTCGAGCCAGACCCAATCTCTCCCTCTTGCTCTCAATGCAAAGAACAGACCCTGGGGGAAATAATCGACTTTTCAGGGAGCTGAAGGGTACCTGAGCCCACAGTTTGGGGATGAATCATGCCCTCCCAGCCCTACATGTTCCCAGTGCTGGCCAGCGAAGGGGAGGATGTGTTAATGGTTCTCAAGCACTCCTGGTGCTTGTAGGGTGCCGAGGTGTGCAGCGTGCCTGGCCACAGCCTACTCGTACACCAGAGGGCAGGTGCTTGGCCAACGTCCATATCCATGCCTACAGGCAGCTGTTAGACCTGCCCTCCCACCTCTGCCCACAAGACTCCTACCATTGCCACCTTCCCCTAACCACAAAATAAAGTCCACTCCAAGGCAGGAAACTCAGATGAACAGACAACAGCGAGGCTGATCTGATGTCTGCTCCCACCCTGCCGCTGCCGATTTCCATCATCAATCAAGCTGTTTGGCTCTCTACTGGTTTCACCACTATGCACTGGCAGCCTTCCTGCACAAATCCCATAACTTTCTGTTTGTGATTTCAGCATACCCTGTACACAGCTGCTTCTTGCTCTAAAAATCTGAAATCCAAGTAAGAGATTGATAAAACCCCTTTCCTAGAGCAGCAGCGATTTGTTTGTATCCAGAGCATGATGGTAAAATGTGACATGGGCAACAGGGCACCGAGTGCCTTAGTTTGAGCCCTAAATATTGGCACGGGGCACCCTGTAGCATCCTCATTGATTCAGAAGGTGCCGGACCCCTCTGTGTTGGACGTTTCCAGACACAACAAATGAAGACATCTGCTGGGGAAACAACTACACACATGATTCCAAGGATGGGGCTATATCGGGACCTGCCCAAAAATTTAGAAGCCTCCTGATTTCCTCCAGTTTGGGCTTCCAGTGCTTCTGCCCACTCACATTTGGTGCAGGTTGTGTGAACTGAGCGTCTAGAACCCCACCATTCTAGGTACGGGCTTGTGTTTTCAGGCACTGCCACGACTGGTAAGAGTCAAGAGGCATCACCCATGCTTGGACACGTGCCGAGCTAGGTTTGCACACCCGTTCAGTTCCCCCAAAGCACAGTCACAACACGCTGAACAGAAGAGCAACCCACACCTTCCTACCAAGTTGCTTCCCCAACAGCAAAACCCATCTTGCCTGGAAGTCACTCCCAAAGCAACGACACAAAGACATCACGAATGTTCTCTGCAATTTATTGAGAATGGCAACATCCCAAGGAAGTAGGGCATACCACAAACAGAAGAGGAAGGGAGGTGGGGACAGTACATCTCGTTCCATGTCACAAGGGGGGCTGGCACTGAAGAGCAAGCTTTGTTCTCCTTAGAAGAAGTCCACGTCTGAGTGAGGTCTTGTCAGGTGTGACGGAGAGCAAGGACCAGTGGAACTGGAAGCCACTGCTCCAGAGAGAGCTCCTGCTTACAGCACACCCGGGGCTCCCAGGTGAGCCAAGCTGCCCAGATGCTCCACCCTGGGGCACGCAATCCCTCTGGCCACCGGCCGAGAAGATGCTCCCTCCCGGCTCGGCCAAGGCAGGAGTCCCGCTTGCCCCACATCTACCCTCAGCCCAAACACCAGTGAATGGAAGCAGCAGGATGTACCGCATGCAGAAGCACCCCAGGGCTACGGCCATCGAGGAAGGGACACGAGGACAGAGGGGGAAAGAGGAGTTTTATACACGTTTGCCACGAGGCAGCCAGAAATGTACAACACAGCGAGAAAGGCAGAGCATTTCCCTCCTGCAAATCAGCTCTCCGTGCTGGGCATCCCCAGGTGAGACTTTTCTTTCTTTGCTCATCGGTGATTTCATCACTGGGCTTGGGACATGGCGTTGCCACAGACCGCGCCAGGTAGACGCGCTGGTCCGTGGCGGGCCGTGAGGGTCACAGTTTGTTTCATTGCAGGACACCGGAGCTGGGTTTAAGGAGGCTGGGCTGCTGCTGGGAGAAGGTAGGAGATGCTTCTTTCCTTGTTCAAGCTGGCCTCGGGGCTCAGAATTTCACGCCAGAAGATTTGACGGAGGTGGTCGTGACACATCTCCGTACGGAGGACGATCCCCCGCCGGAGCTGAAGTTGCCGCCTCCAGAGCCGCACAACCTTCCGCTTCCGGAAGAGAAGCCACCGCTGTACATTCCTCCTCCCATTCCACAGCTGCCGCCTATGCTTCCTCCTCCAAAGCTTCCTCCTACTCCACATACGCCTCCTCCCATTCCTCCGCCCATGCCGCTGCCGCCTCCGAAGCCTCCTCCGATGCCGCTGCCACCTCCAAAGCCTCCTCCCATGCCTCCTCTGCCTCCGGAGATGGTGGTCTTGCCTACCACAGCTGGAAGAGAAGCACAGGTTACACACCCATTACGTACCCGTAACATACTGGCAGGTTGTATCTCCAAACAGACATGGTCTGCTACTGCTTCATGAGGAAACAAATGCAGATACTTACAGACATTGACGTTGGACATGCCATCGTTGCACAGCCTGTGAGGGAAAACAGGACCAGTTAATCCTACCAGAAGTGCACATTTCTTCAGCTGAGAATTTCCCTTTTTTTCATAGAATCCTAGAATGGTTTAGATTGGAAGGGACCTTTAAAGACCGTCCAGTCCAACCCCTTGCAATGAGCAGGGACAGCTTCAACCAGATCAGGTTGCTTCGAGTCCCATCCAACCTGACCTTGAATCTTTCCAGGGATGGGGCATCTACAACTTCGCTGGGCAACCTGTGCTAGTGTTTCACCACCCTCAGCATAAAAAATTTCTTTCTTTTCTACAAGTTATATATTCTCTATTCTTTCTGAATTTCCCAATTATTCTTTAAAAGAAATCAACAGCCTTGAATTTGACATTCTTAGAAGAAATATGGAAATCATTTCTGCTTAAGGGTCAGAATTAGAGCATGAGTGGTATGAAATTTATTTTTAAAGTGCATGCAAAAATTTGACTTACAGTATAATCTGTCAAGAATTCGGCCAAAGAGATACAAAGAGAGTGAGATACCTGTTCTCCTCTCCCTCCAGTAGCTTCCTGTACATGGCAATCTCAACGTCCAGGGCAATCTTGATGTTCAGCAGCTCCTGGTACTCCTTCAGCAAACGAGCCAGCTCCTCCTTGTCTTTGCTCAGGGCACACTCCAGCTCTTCCAGTTTCCTTCTGGCATCCTTGAGGGCCATCTCACCCCGTTCCTCGGCCTCGGCAATGGCTGACTGCAGCTGATGGTTCTGAGAAAAAGAAAAAGAAGAGTGGTTTTGCAGTTACCTTCTGCACAGCCTCCACTGGAGCAGCCCCTAGGGCACAAACTGGGTGGAAAATTGAGAGGAGCCACCAATCTCCTCCAAAGGACCTGAAGTTCAATCAATACATTGCCCACCCACTATCCTTAGCTCACCACCCAGCTCAGGTGTGACCCATTACCCAGCAAAATGCTGAGGAACCCCTACCTGCTTCTTCACGTTCTCAATCTCAGCCCGCAGCCTCTGGATGTTCCTGGTCAACTCTTGGATCTCTATCTTGGTGTTGCGGAGGCTGTCCCCATGCCTTCCAGCAGTGCTCTGCAGCTCTTCATACTGACAGCATGGAGACAAAGCAACCCATCAGTGACACAACCTATCCAGAACTCAGGTGGTTCCCATGCCCTGTGGCGAGGGAGGCAGCGATTTGTCCCAAGTGCCTTGACTTCTTCCCAACTCACCCGGCTCTGGTACCAAGCCTCAGCTTCAGCCCGGCTGTTCTGAGCAATCTGCTCGTACTGACGCCTGACCTCCTCGATGATGCTTTCCAGATCCAGGTGACGGTTGTTGTCCATGGACACCACCACGGACAGGTCCCGGCTGATTGTCTGCATCTGAGACAGTTCCTGCAACAAGACAGGCAGCTCAAGTGATTCTCAAGCCTAAATCCATATGGATATCCAGTACAACCTCAGTGTCTTTGGCCACCACACACCTCATTGCAACTCCATCCATCCCAGGGGAAGGGAGAGCTCTTACCTCCTCGTAGATGCACCTCAGGAAGTTGATTTCATCGGTCAGAGCTCCCACCTTGGCTTCCAACTCTACTTTAGCCATGTAGGCACAGTCCACGTCCTAAAGGAGACATCACACGGATAGACAACGGCTCCCTCCCATCCCAGCAGAGCTGGTGGCACCCAATGCCTCCTGTTGGAAGCTGCCCATTTGGTGCTGCCTCCTTCCAACACCTTTGCAGCCTGTCCCCTCGCACCCCTCTCTCCTGCTTCCTCTGTGACTCACCTTCTTGAGCACCACAAACTCGTTCTCAGCAGCGGTGCGCCTGTTGATTTCCTCTTCATACCTGTTGAAGGGGACAAGACAAGATGAGTCTCCTGGACTGCTCCTCAGCTAGCCAGCCAGCAGAGCCCCGCTTCCCTCCAGGGCATTTCTACAGAGGGAAGGCAGCGTGGGAATCTCCAAGGTGGCTTAGCTCTCCTGTCTTGGTGCTCACTTCTTCCTTACTCTGTCACTGCACTTACTTGGTTTTGTACTCCTCAACGTATTGGCGCATGTTCTGCAGCTCCGACTCCAGCTGTCCCCTCTGTCCCAGGAGAGAGTCTAGCCTCCTCCTCAGGTTCTGGATGTAATTTTCAAAGATGACATCGAGGTTCTTCCTTGGCCCCAAAGGCCCTTGCTGTTGGAGGAGCTCCCACTTGGTGGAGAGGACCTTGTTCTGTTGCTCCAGGAAGCGGACCTGAAAGCCCACAAAGAGGGTTGTGAGATATTCACCCAGGGAGAAATCGCATTACTCAAACCTCCTGCTTTTTGGGACGCCATAGGAATCATTTCCCAAATACCCAACTATGACTCATTTAAACATCCAAGCTCCTAAAGTGCATGACAAGCATCATTAAATTTTGAGTCATTCTAAACCTCTCACTTTGGGACAAAAAGGGGTTGCCAAGAGAAAACACCACCCTCATTTTCCATAGCATCAGCTTTGGACATTGCTATCATCTTTGCAGTAGTGGCATCAATAAAACAATTATATTTTTCATCTAACTATACATAAATACATACATTGTCCTACAAGGGATTCTGTTTTGGGGGGGTTTATCTATTTGAAATAATCATAGAAAGCTTGTTAACACTCTTATGTTTGTAGAATCAGTTCCTTGAAAAGAAGGTTTCATCATAATTAAAAGTACATTAGTGAGAACTCTTAGGGTAACTAAATATACGATGATGACTTTACCCTGAATCACTAGAAATTAGGCTGAAGTGAAGACTGGGCAAGAGAATCCACAGAACATCCTGCAGACCTTGTTATTAGTCTTCCGTTAGCATGAAAACCTTGTCCATTGTTCCATATTACTTAATAAGACCTTAATAATAACTTACTACTAAGGCATCAGACATGCAAATTTCAACAAGTACTTGTTGGTAAGAAAAACCATTCCCTTTCCCTACCACAGGAAAGTCGTCTAAAACACCCACCTCCAAACAAGCACAGTCCTAAATTCTCACCTTGTCAATGAAGGAGGCAAACTGATTGTTAAGAGTCTTGATCTGTTCCTTCTCCTGGTTTTTCACTTGCTGGATTTGGGGGTCAATCTCAACATGGACCGGCCGCAGGAGGCTTGAGTCAACTTGCACGGGGTGGATGCCTCCAGGGAAGCCAGGGCCACCAAAGCCACCCATTCCTCCACCACCCATTCCTCCACCAAAGCCACCCATTCCTCCACCAACAATTCCTCCACCGAAGCCACCCATTCCTCCACCGAAGCCACCCATTCCTCCACAACTCATTCCTCCACCAAAGCCACCCATTCCTCCTCCGTAGCCTCCACCAAAGCCACCCATTCTGCCTCCGTATCCTCCACCGCCATAACATCCACCCACGGTAATTCTTCTGCTGCCACCTATGTTATGGAGGCTCCTGCTGCTAAAACCTCCACAATGTCCACCTCCTCCACCTCCCCTGGATGAGGAGTATGAGCTGTAACTGATCCTGCTTCTGCCGCCACCTCCTCCAAAGCCACCACCGATGGCAGAGCAAGAGCTGTAGCCCCTTCTACTCCCGCCTCCAAAGCTTCTGCAGACAGATTGCCGAGACATGGCTGTTTCTTCCAAGCAGAGTCAAAGTCAAGAAGAGCAGAAAGACCAACGGAGCTGTGCTGCTGAGGGCTGAATGCAGAGAGAAGTCTGCACAGTCTTCTCTGACTTCCCCGGCTTCAGTCAGTCCTTTTTATCCGCTTCTGGAGGTGGGCTGGGACGGCATGGGTGTGAAGGTGGAAACCAATTTATTATTTTCATCAGCATGGTGTTGTTGACAGATTCTCAGTTGAGCTTTACCATATTTGGGCCTGCCTAGAAACACACCCTGTAATATAGAAGTGAATAAAAGAACAAGAACATCTAAACAGGTCTCAATGACTAAGTGGACTCTCATATCTTTATGACATCTTGGAAATCATCTTTTACAATAATGCACTTTTCTGCAGCCCCTCATTGGACTTCCCGCCTTCATTAATGGTTCCGACTAATTCCAGATATAGATCTTTCCAATCAAAGCTCCACTGAAAGGAGAAGTTTTGATGAAATCCCAGCTATAATATAGCTTTCACAATTCCTTAAACACACCCTAAATCCCCTTTTTATATGTAAAATTGCCTTTGGCATTTTAGAAGAAGTTTCCCAATCTTGAACAAGAACTCATGACACCAAAGTTTGAAGAGACTCAGCATATTCTGCTAGAAAGGAATTGCATCTCCTTGGAGTGCACGTGGTGTCACTTTGAGTGGGAGTGTCTTCTCCCTGTGTATTAAATTCCCTCCAACTGTATCTGCCCAAATCTGTGACAACTAACTGGGACCTTGGATGATGCTGGAGCAGAGTGAACACGATAACTTGAATCACCAGGCTCCTTCTCTGCGCTCTTCTGAGGGCGACGGGGAATGGCGACCTGTGGAAGAACGAAGGGACACGTTGGGCAGCTGCTTCGGTGACAATAATTGGGGACAGACAGACAAGCACCATAGAAACCGAACAAGAGATGAACAATTCGAGGTGGTGAGGGGTTCCTACTGCTCAGATGAATGTTGCTGACCTCTTGTTTACCTCGTTATTTCCAAAGATGAGACAGCTGAAGTTGAAAAACTCCATTGAGAAATGGAGCTATTACAACTTCTAAAGGCATAGTATATCCTCTTCATTTCAAATATTTTGTTGGGAAAGGAACACATATTAGAAATGTATTCTGTAGGATGTCACTGAAATAAAGCAGCCCATTTTTTATTGTATGTAAACGAAATTTTAAATAATTACTCATAATATTCCAGATTACAATAGAAAATATACAATGATACTGATGTGCAGTGTTCTGGAGAAACTAGATTATTGGTGCTGGTTAAAAGGAAAGTGAGATCTGTAAATACTATTTAAAAGGCATTCTGAAGGTATTATCTGCCTGGATATTATCAATCAAATATATATTTAAGTTAATGAGGAAAATACACAATGACTTTTCACATTGTCTCTAGATAATAACCATCACAACTAATCAAAAAGTGACAGAGAAAATATACATTACAGCCCTTCAAAAGGTTTAAAACAATAATAAATATTAATTCAAGGTCATTCAAAAGACCTACATGTGAATATATACATTCATAAGGAATTTTCAGAATCTCCTATAAGACTTGTGCAACCAAATCTTGTTTGAAAGCATCACTACATGGCCTCAGCCACAGACACTTCAAAGCTTTTGAAAAACCAGCCCAGAGAATCCCTTTCAAAAGCCACTAGAGGAATCAGAACCATAAATGCCATTGACTGTCGCTGAGACAGAGGCAGCTTGACACCACGGTCTCTTCTACAGAACAGGGCGTAGGGGACTGGAGAACGTTCCCCCAGAGGGACACAAGGAATGGTTGGCCAAGGGTTGTCCAGATGTGAGTGCCTGCCCCCTGAGACAGGTTGCAGCTGGAGGATGGGCAGCCATCCCTACGGCAGGGAGGGGACACGCGCCCTTGCAAAAACAGCTCGAATGAAGAGGGTCTTAATTCTCCGTGGTTATCCCCAAGACAGAGAGCTACGCACTCCAGGTCATCCCACAGTCCAGCGCTCTCGCTCGTGATGAGCAATCCCAGGAAGGTGTCGGGTAGCTCGGGTTCTGCTTAGAGAAAACAGGTTGTCTCTTCTCACGGCCGCCCTCCAGATTGCCAAACGCACAGTAGCTGCCTTTCTCGGTAGGCAGCATGACTTCGTTGTAACATCCCACATGGCGGCTCCACGGCAAGGGGGAAGATCTGCTAAGTCAGCCAAATGCCTGGATGCTGACCACATTCAGCGCGTACAGATAAGACACCCAGATTGAGTCACTCTGACGTCTTCAGACAAGATGTGAAGATTGTACCAAACCTGGAGTCACTTCAGCCTCCTCCAGGTAAGAGTCAATACCAAGCCTGGGCTCCAGCCCTTCCTTCAGATCTCTTACACAAGGAGTTGTGCAGCAAAATCATCAACAGTAGGCAAAGTGTAAACTCTGCAGAAAATGTAGATGGAGACCAAGCCAGGCTGCAACTTTGGATCTCACACAGCAAAGAGATTCTGGCACAAAACTCAAGAGACAGCAAAGAGGAGGATGTCGCAATGACTCCTCACAACAATGCCTACAACGCCGTGTTTCAGATTTTAAAGCTGAGAAACACAGTCCTAATAATAAGAACCAAAACAGATGACTCTTGCCCCAAGCCAAAGCCCAAAGTGCTCTTGGCACATCCTCAGCTTCTCAGAGGCATTGCCTTCTCATCATCTTCTGTTTGGGCCAAACCCAGCCACGTTGCCCAGCCCTAGCTCACTTCTGCTGGGTTTCCAAGCATGTAGAAGTCCCTCTTCCGAGAGCTCTGTAGCCATTTCACGCTGCCTTGACTGGACCTCTTCCTCAGTCTGCAGCTTCCTGACCTGCTACGGGGACACTGGCAGCTCACAACAGTTTGTTGTGGGACTCCTGAACCACTACTGAAAGTGGTTTCTGCCTCTTTGATCTCTTCTTGTGGTGGTGGAACTGAAGCACGGATCAAACACATCAGCATTCTTCTCCCAGTCTTGCTCCCATAGCCCCTCCTCGAGCCAGACCCAATCTCTCCCTCTTGCTCTCAATGCAAAGAACAGACCCTGGGGGAATTAATCGACTTTTCAGGGAGCTGAAGGGTACCTGAGCCCACAGTTTGGGGATGAATCATGCCCTCCCGGCCCTACATGTTCCCAGTGCTGGCCAGCGAAGGGGAGGATGTGTTAATGGTTCTCAAGCACTCCTGGTGCTTGTAGGGTGCCGAGCTGTGCAGCATGCCTGGCCACAGCCTACTCGTACACCAGAGGGCAGGTGCTTGGCCAACGTCCATATCCATGCCTACAGGCAGCTGTTAGACCTGCCCTCCCACCTCTGCCCAAGACAAGACGAAAGCATTGTCATCTTCTTCCCCTAACACATATCAAAGTCTGCTCCACTGCAAGATGATGAGAACAGACTGTCATGAGAAGTTGTTCGTTTGTGTTGGTTTGAGGTGTGAATACTAGGACAGTGCTTCTGCCTCATCTGAACTGCTGCACATTGCTTGACTGGAGTATCCAGAACCCCACCATTCTAGGTACGGGCTTGTGTTTTCAGGCACTGCCACGACTGGTAAGAGTCAAGAGGCATCACCCATGCTTGGACACATGCCGAGCTAGGTTTGCACACCCGTTCAGTTCCCCCAAAGCACAGTCACAACACGCTGAACAGAAGAGCAACCCACACCTTCCTACCAAGTTGCTTCCCCAACAGCAAAACCCATCTTGCCTGGAAGTCACTCCCAAAGCAACGACACAAAGACATCACGAATGTTCTCTGCAATTTATTGAGAATGGCAACATCCCAAGGAAGTAGGGCATACCACAAACAGAAGAGGAAGGGAGGTGGGGACAGTACATCTCGTTCCATGTCACAAGGGGGGCTGGCACTGAAGAGCAAGCTTTGTTCTCCTTAGAAGAAGTCCACGTCTGAGTGAGGTCTTGTCAGGTGTGACGGAGAGCAAGGACCAGTGGAACTGGAAGCCACTGCTCCAGAGAGAGCTCCTGCTTACAGCACACCCGGGGCTCCCAGGTGAGCCAAGCTGCCCAGATGCTCCACCCTGGGGCACGCAATCCCTCTGGCCACCGGCCGAGAAGATGCTCCCTCCCGGCTCGGCCAAGGCAGGAGTCCCGCTTGCCCCACATCTACCCTCAGCCCAAACACCAGTGAATGGAAGCAGCAGGATGTACCGCATGCAGAAGCACCCCAGGGCTACGGCCATCGAGGAAGGGACACGAGGACAGAGGGGGAAAGAGGAGTTTTATACACGTTTGCCACGAGGCAGCCAGAAATGTACAACACAGCGAGAAAGGCAGAGCATTTCCCTCCTGCAAATCAGCTCTCCGTGCTGGGCATCCCCAGGTGAGACTTTTCTTTCTTTGCTCATCGGTGATTTCATCACTGGGCTTGGGACATGGCATTGCCACGGACCGCGCCAGGTAGACGCGCTGGTCCGTGGCGGGCCGTGAGGGTCACAGTTTGTTTCTTTGCAGGACACCGGAGCTGGGTTTAAGGAGGCTGGGCTGCTGCTGGGAGAAGGTAGGAGATGCTTCTTTCCTTGTTCAAGCTGGCCTCGGGGCTCAGAATTTCACGCCAGAAGATTTGACGGAGGTGGTCGTGACACATCTCCGTACGGAGGACGATCCCCCGCCGGAGCTGAAGTTGCCGCCTCCAGAGCCGCACAACCTTCCGCTTCCAGAAGAGAAGCCACCGCCGTACATTCCTCCTCCCATTCCACAGCTGCCGCCTATGCTTCCTCCTCCAAAGCTTCCTCCTACTCCACATACGCCTCCTCCCATTCCTCCGCCCATGCCGCTGCCGCCTCCGAAGCCTCCTCCGATGCCGCTGACACCTCCAAAGCCTCCTCCCATGCCTCCTCTGCCTCCGGAGATGGTGGTCCTGCCTACCACAGCTGGAAGAGAAGCACAGGTTACACACCCATTACGTACCCGTAACATACTGGCAGGTTGTATCTCCAAACAGACATGGTCTGCTGCTGCTTCATGAGGAAACAAATGCAGATACTTACAGACATTGACGTTGGACATGCCATCATTGCACAGCCTGCAAAGGGAAATTGATAAATTTTAATTATCCAATTAAGGAGACATTGTAAAAATCTGAGAACTGTATTTTCATTATCATATGTGAATATGTTTCATACTTATCAGCAACTTTGGTATCACTAAAATCTTTAAGAAGGGAAGGCATTGACAATTCCTCTTTACAATGAGGTTCTTCCAGACTTCAGGTTTATTAAAAAATTTGCACGTAACAGAAATGAAATGGTAGCTCTACCACCTATAGTGAACACGGTATGCCAGTTATCAGTCCTGACTACCCAAAGTGTCATCCAGACTGCCAGCAGCCTTCTCTACCCATTTGAGATGATTCGAGACTACTCTATTAACGTCAAACCTCCAGGTATCCAGCCCAGATCACAACACCCCTCTCAAATCAAAGGTCAAGTGTTTACCTGTTCTCCTCTCCCTCCAGCAGCTTCCTGTACATGGCAATCTCAACGTCCAGGGCAATCTTGATGTTCAGCAGCTCCTGGTACTCCTTCAGCAAGCGAGCCAGCTCCTCCTTGTCTTTCTGCAGGGCACACTCCAGCTCTTCCAGTTTTAACCTGGCATCCTTGAGGGCCATCTCACCCCGCTCCTCGGCCTCAGCAATAGCTGCCTGCAGCTGCTGGTTCTGAGGAAGAAAAAAAAGGGAATTTTCTCAGATCTCATTTGGTCATTTAGGATCAGCCCTCAACTCCTAAGCAGAGGAGTCAAGGGGAAAAAAAGGGTAACATTTACAAAAAGTAAACAAGGGGTGGTTGAAGAAACCATTTCTGCCCCACACGTGGTCATTTGTGACGCAACCTGATGTCAGCATCCCATGAGACTCTACCCAACCCCTACCTGCTTCTTCACGTTCTCAATCTCAGCCCGCAGCCTCTGGATGTTCCTGGTCAACTCTTGGATCTCTATCTTGGTGTTACGTAGGCTGTCCCCATGCCTTCCAGCAGTGCTCTGCAACTGTTCGTACTGATGGCACCAAGACAAAGCAAACCTTCAGTGAAACATTCCTGATGCCTAGACAAGGTTCATCAACAGCTTCATAGCTCACGTGCTACTACAAACCCCTACCACGTTGGTCATGGATGTCCAACTCAGTGTAAAAGATAGTTCTGAGACTCAATTATTGGTTTAGAACTTTGAAATAGACCTTAGTGACACTAGTAAGCATCCCTTCGCTTCTGAAAAGCTACTTTGGGCAGGCATTTTCTAGTTCAGGTACATTTTTGGCCATCATTTTTGAGAGGCTTGTATGGTGCACCAAAATGAGATTTGGTACACCTGGAAAACAGTGAGTCAGATCCTTCAAAAGCAACTCAATTCCTCTTGAGACTTCCTTGCATGAGCTCCAGCACCGTTAGCTTGAAGAGATGTCTCACACTGTCATAAATTATCTGCAAACTCTAGACATCACCAAGAGTTCCTTAATTGCTTCCCAACTCACCTGGCTCTGGTACCAAGCCTCAGCTTCAGCTCTGCTGCTCTGAGCAATCTGCTCGTACTGACGCCTGACCTCCTCGATGATGCTTTCCAGATCCAGGTGACGGTTGTTGTCCATGGACACCACCACGGACAGGTCCCGGCTGATTGTCTGCATCTGAGACAGTTCCTGCAACAAGACAGGCAGCTCAAGTGATTCTCAAGCCTAAATCCATATGGATATCCAGTACAACCTCGGTGTCTTTGGCCACCACACACCTCATTGCAACTCCATCCATCCCAGGGGAAGGGAGAGCTCTTACCTCCTCGTAGATGCACCTCAGGAAGTTGATTTCATCGGTCAGAGCTCCCACCTTGGCTTCCAACTCTACTTTAGTCATGTAGGCACAGTCCACATCCTAAAGGAAAGATCACAGGGAACGGTTTCATTTCCCCTTGGAAATCCTTCAGGACCATGGAAATTACAGTCTGTGCTGAGGGTAACAGCTGTGATTGTGTTATTCAATTACGAAATTAAACACAAAGGACTTCAAATATCAGCCCGCAGATCCTACAGTCTCACCAAATTCCCATTCAAGAGGGAGTCCCCTCAAAGCAGAGATAAAGACTGATATTCAAGCAATCGTTTTGTAGTGCGTGTGACTCACCTTCTTAAGCACCACAAACTCATTCTCAGCAGTTGTGCGCCTGTTGATCTCTTCCTCATACCTATGGAGAGTAAAAATACAAGCTGAGTTTCCTGAATTTACCTGCCTAAGGCCACACTAAACAAAATAAAGAAAAAAAAATATTTAGACTGGAAAAACTATGTCTCCAATTGCCATAAAAAGCATGTGTGTGAAGAAAAATGACTACCAAGCTGCTTGAGTTACCTTCTGGGTTAGACCGTCACTGCACTTACTTGGTTTTGTAATCCTCCACGTATTGCTGCATGTTCTGCAGCTCCGACTCCAGCTGTCCCCTCTGTGACAGGATTGAGTCCAGCTGCCTCCTCAGGTTCTGGATGTAATTTTCAAAGATGACATCGAGGTTCTTCCTTGGCCCCAAAGGCCCTTGCTGTTGGAGGAGCTCCCACTTGGTGGAGAGGACCTTGTTCTGTTGCTCCAGGAAGCGGACCTGAAAGCACATGGAGTATCCACCATCACATGGGGAGCAGCAGGAGACATGCTCAGGAGCAGCAAGACACCTCTTTCATCACGTAAAAAGATTCTCCTTTGCATGACTATGAGAGAATCAGTTAACTTTTTGTTATTATTGCTATTATTATTATTTCTGTTGTTGCCTAAACCGCAAGATCAGAAAAAGGAGGAAATTTCTAAGTGATATTTAAGTCAAAGGAGCTTTTCGATGTAGCACCAGCTCTAAGTAAATTCCCATTACAGGTAGTGTACAAATCTTAGATTTCTAGTCTAGATTTAACAGCCTGGACATTTGAAAACAAAGAGGGGAAAAAAAAAAGTATATTAGTGAATACTTAAATGGGAGGGTATTTGGAAAGAGAATGGTACAGGAGGGAAAATTTGTGCCTGAAACCTGCAGATGTTTGGAGGCGTTGAGCCTGCTTGCAAGAATAACCTATTAGTTGAGCCTGGTGCAACAGGCTAGATTAAAGCCCTGAAGACATAGCTTTGATCTCATATGGAAGAGAGATTCTCATCTCTTCCCTAGCAGGACTTAATAAAAGACTCTGCTCGAGCTTCTCAGTCTGCTGATACTTAGCTCAAAAAGAACAACATTTCTGCAGAACTTGCAAGTTCCTCCCAATTTTGACCCTTGATTAGACACAATCCCACCCTCTCACCTTATCAATGAAAGAGGCAAACTGATTGTTAAGAGTCTTGATCTGTTCCTTCTCCTGGTTTTTGACTTGCTGGATCTGGGGATCAATCTCAACATGGACTGGCTGTAGGAGGGTTGAGTCAACTTGCACGGGTTGGATTCCAGGGCCACCTCTACCGGGGCCACCAAAGCCTGGCATGCCAAAGCCTGGTCCACCAAAGCCGCCCATTCCTCCACCACCCATTCCTCCACCATAACCACCCATTCCTCCACCAAAGCCACCCATTCCTCCACCACTACCCATTCCTCCAAAGCCACACATTCCTCCTCCGCCCATTCCTCCACCAAAGCCACCCATTCCTCCTCCGTAGCCTCCACCAAAGCCACCCATTCTGCCTCCGTATCCTCCACCGCCATAACATCCACCCATGGAAATCCTTCCACTGCCACCTATGTTATGGAGACTTCTGCTGCTAAACCCTCCACAACGTCCGCCACCTCCAAATCCCCTGGACATAGAGAACGAGCTGTAGCTGCTCCTGCTTCTGCCGCCACCTCCTCCAAAGCCACCACCGATGGCAGAGCAAGAGCTGTAGCCCCTTCTACTCCCGCCTCCAAAGCTTCTGCAGACAGATTGCCGAGACATGGCTGTTTCTTCCAAGCAGAGTCAAAAATCGAGAAGATAAGATCAATGGAGTTGTGCTGCAAGGAGATGAGTGCGAAGAGAAGGGAAGTAAGTCCCTCTGACTGGAAGGCAGTAGATGCTCTCTTTTATCTGTTTCTGGAGGTGGGCTGGGTTTGCATGGGCGTGAAGGAGGAGACAGTTACTGTCTTCATCAGCGTGGCGTGGTTTATAGATTTTCATCTTCAATTTGCCAAACATTGACCCTACCCAGAAACACACCCTATAATGCAGGACAAAATTAAAAAAGATACAACCGTGTCTACCAAATGGTAGCACTCAATGACTAAGAAGTCTTATGCTTTTGTGGTATAGTAACAGTCTCCCTAGGATATACTAGTCTCTTTTTTTCACCTTTCATCCATTGTGGTTGTTTCCCTGCTTATGTTTATCTTTATTTTGATCTTTCACTCCAAAGCCCCATGGCAGGCAAGCACGGTAGTTCATGCCAAGTTGTAGCACAGCTTTCACAATTCCCAAAACACACCTATGTTACACCCTTAGTCTTCTTTTTACATGGAAAATTGCCTTTGGCTTTGAGAAGTAGTTTCTCAATCTAGAGCCAGAGCTCAGCAAATTGCATTTTGATGAGGCTCTGTGTCTTTTCGATCAATAAAACCTTACCAGAAATGAGATACCGGAGCAATGACTGGCACTGGAAATTCATTTATCGTTGGACCAAACTCTTACTGACAGATAGCCAAGATAGTCTCAGCACCAGTGAAGAAATGCCGCGAACATCACAGATGGGAAATCCCTTTAAGATTTTCTGAAGGCTGCAAGACCATGAGAAGAGCCAGAGAAGACATCAGGAACCCAGCTGCTACGGTGGGAAGTGTGGACGGACGGACGGACGGCTCTGAGAATAGACTGAGGGAAGGAGGCATGCAAAATCATGCTGCCCACATAATAAATCCTGTAACTATTTAAATGCAATTAGCTAGGCAGAGGATGCTGGAGAGCTCAACTCGTTTGTAGAGACACATAGAAATGAGGAGAACAGAGGGCACAATAACTTTCACTCAAGGAAATGCATGTTTTTCAGCTGCCTGGCTTACTTCAGTATTTATATGCAAATATATTTTTGGCAGACAGACACACTTGTAAGGTGTGCTGAGCCCTCCTTCAAGAGCACGGGTAGGTATCCTTTTTAAGCTTATTTGAAAGCAGTCACCAGATTTTAGAAAGGCAGAAGCTTATCAGAACACTGGGTTTGATGCCACACTGAGTAAGGATTAGCTTATGAGTTAAACTTGCAAGCGTAAGACTATGACCCATCATGCGTTCATCCTTTTGTCTTGCAGAAGCCTGCTAATCAAATAACAATTACTGCCTCGTTTTACAATTATTTATTGAGAAGATCCATTTTTTTATTCGTTTTCAACTTTTTAAGGCCAGCTAAGAAGTTTTGAAGTTCAGAAATCTTTATGACTATTGAGGTATCTAACTGTGCTGGTAGCTGTCTAGCAAGGTTCTCAGACGTTCCCATAGGACACAGGCAATTAAGTGCTTCTTGAAAATCTACACTAGCAACTCTTGGTATCTTCAGATGTTTAAATACTCTAAAAATATCGCCCAGACATCTATTTCCAAAAGTGCCTAGGGACCCGGACCGTGGCGTAACGTGCAGCTAAACTGGCATTTCCACTGAAAAGCACGACTGTCCCTGCGCAGCCTGCTCATCCCACCTCCCTCCCCAGCACCGGCGTGGGTTCGTGAGCACGCGGGGAAGCGGATCAGGGGATCGATAGGGCTAAAAAAAATATATAATAACAACAAGTCACTGTGAGACCAAAGGGATGGGGAGGACGAGGGGTTTGGTGGTTGTACAGCATGGTTTACAGACAATAAACACGTGGGCTGAGGAGGTCCCGTATGGCTGGTTGGTCTTCAGCAAGACTTTGTCTCCTAAATGCCACAGTTGGGACAAACGCCTGCCCAGCCTGGGATGTTCTGCAGCACAACCTCAAGCATCGCTGCGACCATGAGCCAAAAGACTTGACAAACATCTGATCCCCTCCCGGGGCGAAGGCAAGAGCCGTCTCTGGACACCCCTTCCCATCTAGAGGAGAGGCAAATCACAAGCAAGACCCGGACCCGGGCTGCGAACACGCTCCGCTTCTGATTTATCACTCAAATACATTCCACCGCCGACTGCCACACCACAAGGTTCAGGAGGGTGCCGTGGGTTTATAGCTGCTATAGATATAATCACGTATATGCTCATGCACAGACGCACACGCAGTTAACGATGCCTCCCCTTGCCTCCCTCTGCTTTACCAAATACATGGTTACTTTTTTCAGGGGGATTTTTTAGTTGTTTTTTTCTTTTCTGTGGGCGGGACGACATGATCAGAAAGTTTTCACATTCCCAGCCGTGCTGGGAGGAGATGCGTTAAGTCAGCACAACACTCGAGTCCGGAGCGCCCCATATTTAGATAACGTGCTCGTTGAGTCACGGCTGCGTCTCCGGCCAAGTTTAGGAAATCAAACCGGGATTTGGATATCAGCATCATCACCAGGTTCAAACGCAACAGGCAGCTTTAGACCGCGGGGATCTCAGACAACATCGTTGTACCCAAAACCCTAATGAAGGAAAAGTATTTTTAAAGGTCCCTTCCAACCCAAAGTGTTCCACGAGTCTATGAAAATAAATGGGCAGGAATAGAGGAAAAGCTGCTCAAGCCTTGAATAATTTGGGGGGAAAGGCTCATTTCAGCAGCGACACTGTCAACTGACGTGCACTGAAGTTAGGAGTAATCTTCAACCGCAGAAAGGGAGAATTTCTGGGGAAAACACAAAGCAAAGCTTTTAATTCCCACACTTTTCGTAAAACACTTGACATCTAAGTGTTTTCACTGTGCTTTTAAAACGGAGCAGAGTGGAGAATCATGAAGAAATTTAAGGAAACTTATTTCAGGCCAGGTAAAATGTTTTCCCTCCTTCAACAAAAGGCAGAAATTATGTCACATCTGGGTCCAGCCCAGGAGAATTTTCCCCTAATGGCTGGTGCGATGGTAGGAACAAAAGGCAAAGGCTTTTTGGTGCCTGTTGGTTTTAATTAAAGCGTTTGTCACATCTAGGAGCCTTTTGTCTCTTCATCGAGCTGCCCTGATGTCAGGAGTCGTTTGCTGGAGGCAAGTTTACACAGAGGCAGCTGGATTGGGGTGACTCTGAGGGAAGTAGATGTCTTTTCATTCAACGCCATCTCAGGTCCCTTTACAACTCACTAGAATATTTAACCATTGCCCAAAACATCTCCCCATCCAAGTAGCTACATGCCTTTGCTGGCAGCGTTGTGACATTCCACAGTCGCTGGTTTATGTCTCCAGCATTTACAAACAGGGAACGGAGCATGGGATAAATGAAATGACTCATCCGGATCGCAGAGCGAGTCTGCGGTTGACCAGGGACGTGATTCAAGGTCTCCTGAGCAAGAGGTCAAACCACACTGGGAGTTTTTGGTTCTAAATTTACAGGTCATCAAAAATATTCTACTTTTGTGGAGAGGTAGGGCTTGACAGGGGATTGAGATCTTGCTCTTCCCATGGTCTCAGTTACCTTTTGGAGGTGCCTTAAAAGCAACCTATGGATCCCTGGCCAGTCCAGACAACAGCAAAAGCTGCAGGGCTGGCTCCAGCATCATGGATACTGAGGAATTAGCTCTGAATTAGCTGGTGGGGTGATGATCACCCTTCCCTCTTCCACACCGTCCCTTATAGGATGCTCCAAAAGCACTTAGGGCTGTGCAATGTCCTTGGCATGACAGCACCAGCTGTGGGGACGACAGCATTGGGACCACCTTGGAGGATGGGGAAGCACAGGTGGAGGCCAGTGGTGTGCTTGGAACAGAGGTGGGCTAGCTAGGGAATACCCCAAGTTGGCCAACGTGAGCGAGGAAAGGGCTTAGGAAGAGAAAGGGGAAGGGAACGGTCTCCTGACATCAACTGAGTCCAAAAGCGTGCTCTGCTCTAACGGGGCCAGCTGCCTCTGTCACCCCAGGAGAGCCAGCAGAAGGACAGAGAAGAAGAGCACCCAAGTTCAACCCAGGTGCCTCTTCCTCTCCTGCCCCACAGCCAGGAATGGGCTCGTTCCCACGGGTGTCATTCAAGAAAACCCCGTGTGTTCCACAGACTCAGCTGGATCAGGCCATCACACCGAGCCCAACCCAACAATTTTGCCATCCCAACCAGCTCACCCCCACAAGACCTCCTCCACCCTCCTGCCAAACTTACAAACTATCCCAATTTTTCAAGAGAGAGGGGTGAGAAGGACGGGAGACCGGGCTACACATTCGCTTTGGTTCCTTTAAATGCAAACTTCAAAGGGCAAGAGAAAGTCAGGTAACACTTTCAGATCTCAGCAAAAGAGGAGTCTTGTTGCAACACGAAACTCTTTGGTCAGAGAGAAAACCACACAAGCTTACTGCCTCTAGTGTTTATTAGGGTATGCCACATGCCAAAGGAGAAAGGCTTAAGGAAACAAGCACAATTGTTCCCATGGTCACAATGTAAAGGTAAACCCTGAGCAAAACTAAACATTTTACAACAGCTTCTAAAGAACACGGGTGAAACTGCCAGTCTCTTGCTTAGGGGAAAACAAAAAAAAAAAAAAAAGAAAACCAAAACCAGACTGCAGCAGGGTAAAAAATGTCTTCAGCTGGGACTAGTCACCATTAGGAAATTCTTGTTTTGGAGTTTGAGCCCTGGCTGATGAGTAGCACTGATTAAAAATTGCACCACATCTGGATCCAGCACAAGATCTTGAAAGAACTCGAGCCTTTCCACAGGCGTCATGAGACGCGAGTTCTCTGAGCAGCACGGGGACCGGTCCCCTCTACCCTCTCACTTGGACCACGCTGCTTTATAGCCTTATCCCAGCCGTGTCTGGGGCTTCCCAGGGGATGGGCAGGTCCTGCTTCCACATGAGTCCCAGCAGCCCGATGACCAGCAGCTTCGCAGCATCTCGAGGGGAAGCGAGCCGTTCTCACACGCAGTCGTTAGCCGGTGAATATAGCTGTATTTTACTTTTCTGTGCAGTTTCTGAAGGACAGCGGAGATTTAAAATGAAAGAGATGGTTGCCACCTTGGCAAGGAAGGGGTGGTTGTGGCCATCATGAAATTTGTTTCCTTTCTCCTTTGGGTGCCGGGGAGGGGTGAGATCGCTCACTTTCCTAGACGCTCCGCTTGACAGACGTAGAGCTGGTGGTCTTCTTCAGGATGGTGCCAGACCCCACCACCACTGAGTTAGACCCTCCGCCCACAGAGCTGAATCCTGCCCCACCGGAGCCGAATCCCGCCCCAGCACCGAATCCTCCCCCGGAGCCAAATCCACCCCCCCCTAGGCTGTAGCAGAAGCCAGCACCGCCTGTGTTACAGACGCCTCTCCCACTTCCAGCACCGAATCCGATTCCTCCTCCTCCTCCTCCAAGGCACAGTCCTCCGCCGTATCCACCTCCCACAGAGCTGCTGCCGCCTCCCACCACGGCTGCAGAGAAGAACAGAAGGCACGAGGTTACCTCTGATGCCACCATAAAGGTTCGGAGCATCAATCCCAGCCCACCGTGCTCTCTCAGGAGTGGGGAGTACTACTTACAGATGCTGACGGCGCTCTGACACTCTCCAGACATCCTGCAAGGAAAAGAGACGGAGCGTCAGCTCCAGCCAGAGTGTCTGGACTGGTCCAGCTCCATGAAGCCAGGCTTGGTCCATCAGACCAATAACGGTAGCTATAGGACCATGGCCCATAGCTAGTGGAAAACCATTGGTATTTTAGTAGAGGAGATGTGACGTGCCACATTCTTTCCATTGATTTAGCAGGATTCGATCAAGCTCTTGCTGTATCCTCACCCACCTGCACTCCTCTCCTTCCAGCAGCTTCCTGTAGGTCGCAATCTCGATGTCCAGGGCCAGCTTGACGTTCATGAGCTCCTGGTACTCACGGAGCTGCCGGGCCAGGTCTGCCTTGGCTTTCTGCAGGGCTGACTCCAGGTCAGACAGTTTGGCCCTGGCATCCTTGAGGGCCATCTCCCCACGTTCCTCAGCATCCGCGATGGAGCTCTGCAGCGTTTCACACTGGAGGACAAGACGTGGGTGTGACGAGTGAGGCAGGGGCAGCCGGTGGGAGACGAAGCCACGATCCCAGATCTCTTGGGCTCAGCTATTCACAAATGCAGCAGGTTCCCTCCCACTTACGATGACTGTTACCAGACTATTTGCTTTTTGGGAAGCTCTGAAGGGCATTACCGAGAGCTCACACCCATTTCTCAAAAAAAAATGCAACCCCTACCTGTTTCTTCACACTGTCGATCTCAGCCCGTATCCTCTGGATCATGCGGTTGAGCTCAGAGATCTCGGTCTTTGTGTCCTTAAGACTGTCTCCGTGTTTGCCTGCGGTAGCCTGCAGCTCTTCATACTGGTAGGCAGAAGCGAGAGGAGCACGTTAGGTCCACCACAAGCGGTTCCTCACAACGACTCTCCATACCACCCCATGCAAGCCAAGGTGAGCATGCATATGCTAGCTCCAGTCTGGCTAGGTCCAGTACCAGCAATATCCCGGGTCTCAGCATCATCTGAGCTACCACCGGTAACTCTTCCACCTCCGCAGCCATCTGTGATCACAAGCAAGGCGTGCAGCACTCACCTTGCCTCGGTACCAAGACTCAGCCTCCACTCGGCTCCGGTTGGCGATCTCCTCGTATTGGGCTTTGACCTCTGCAATGATGCTGTCCAGGTCCAGGTTTCGGTTGTTGTCCATGGACAGAACCACAGAGGTGTCAGAAACGGTCTTCTGCATCTGAGACAGCTCCTGCAATTCACAGCAGATCTGGCTTTAGCCCTGCCATCATTTCCTCACAGCGTCACAACCCTTCTCTGCCCCAGCACCCCCCTCCAGAGAGCAGCTGGACCACTTACCACTTCGTAAAGATACTTCAAGAAGTTAATCTCATCTGCCAGAGAATCTAATTTTGCCTGAAGTTCCACCTTGGTCATATAGACTGCATCCACGTCCTGCAGGAGAAATGGGAAGTGAAAACCTCCTGCCTGACACACACCATTTTATCTGACATTCAGATGTGAGCCCTTTGGTGCTGAATCAGTGCTGATGGAAGCAAGACATCCTCTGAACCAAGATGTGGCTTTGTGTTAAAAAAAAAAAAAAAAAAAAAAAAGCACTTTACCTTTTTTAGGAGCACAAAATCGTTCTCCGCAGCTGTCCTTTTGTTTATTTCCTCTTCATACCTGTTGATTATAACGAGGTAGATTGAATCTGTCTGCTTAATTTGGCTCCAGCTGCTGCTGGCAACTAGAGGCTGTTGGCCTCAGACTAATGAACGCAGCAAAAATAGAGCTGCCATGAGCGAGATTTATGGACAAGCAACGGCACTTTGCCTTTCGAGACGAGTCCTGGCCTCTGCCATCTCCGATGCCTTGCTGAGGAAAGCCTGCGAAGAGGAATCCTATCTCTGCCTAAACCGAGCCCCTGTGGCTGTGGCCACTCCAACTCCTTCTACAAGACCCAAGGACCTTCAGGTCCTCAACATGGGCCATTTCCAACTGCTCGTTGGGGCAAGTAATTGCTGCAGAGCATTGAGTGGTGGAGACGATCCCCAAAGCAAAGTCAATTTTCAACCTGCAGCCTCAGTATTGCACGGGATCTGGTTGATCCCGATGAGTCCCAGACTAGCTTTCCCACCAATTTCTGTAACTCCATCAGTGGAAGCCTTTCTCCAGCCTTTGTTCTCTTCCGACTGGACAAATTAATCTAATAAATAATAGCAGGAAAAGAATCCTTTCTTTTTTTCCTTTTTTTTTTTTTTTCCCCCCCCACATCACCTTTCCAAAGAAAGCTCTAAGCTTCAAATCATGAAGCATATTATGGGAAGGAATCCATGAGGAAATCCGTGAGGAAATTATAGTAGGATTTAGCAACTGATCTAATTAGTTCATTAAATCATAATGTCATGGATTCTTAAGTGAGGAAGACAAACAGTATCCTGCTTTAGTGAGAAGCATAACTCAGACAACAATACCTCTTGAGAAATACCTTGAAAAATCACTGCCTATTGTCAAAACTCAGTTGATGAAAATTTCCCCAAAACCCTTTATATTTTCCAATCATTAAAACAAGTGAAATATTGCCATTCCTTATGATCCCTTGAATTTCCTGACTGTTCAAAGTGAGTTTTTAATCTCTTATTTGTTCACCGCCAGAAAACCCAACCGTGACTACACCGAGGACAACGTACTTGGTCTTGAAGTCTTCCACCATATCTTGGAAGCTCTTCAGCTCTGACTCCAGCTGATGCTTCTCGCTGGAGAGGAGGTCTAGCTGCTTCCTCAGCCCGCTGATGTAGGTTTCAAAATAGGGGTCAAGGTTCCTGCCACCCGTCCCTGTGCCACCCTGCTCCTGAAGGAGCTTCCACTTGGTCTCCAGGACTCGGTTCTGCTGCTCCAGGAACCGGACCTAAGTGATCACAGGGATGGGTAACAAAAGAGTCAGGCTATTCCCAAAAGCATCTTTTTATCGATTTTTCGCTCCACATTTTCCATAATTTTTTCCCATTGTGTTTAACCTTCCTGCCCGTTCTCATCTCCAGTGAGCAATGACTCCAGGGTCCCAGTAGACAGATGAGACCACAGCTGTAGGATGAGTGGGCAAAGGTGGGTCACCTTCCCTCTCCAATCTCACAGCCTCTAAACAGGAGAAACACGGCGAACTTCATAGCTTTGGCATCTTCTCCTTAAAAATAGGCCAAAACACCCAAAGTCCTTCAGCCCACGGATAGACAGAGGCCACCAGCAGAGACCCCTCTGAGGATGCTCTGCGTGTAGGTACATGGTCCCACAGCTTAGTACCAGCACCATGGTCTTAAGAACCAAGGATCCTATTCCTGGGTTTCTCCATAACCTTGGGAAAGCCACTTCTCCAGCCACCACCTCTCTGTCTGCAGGGGTTCTTTGGGGTAATTTGGGCAACGCCTGGCTCTCTGGGTATTATTGGATGGGTATCTCCCAGTAATTGCAACCAGCACGAGCCGTGGTGAGCTCAGCTCTCCACCTCCCAGCCCCGGGTTGAAGCCGCTCTCACCTTGTCAATGAAGGAAGCAAATTTGTTGTTCAGCTGCTTCATCTCCTCCCGCTCATGTGTTCGCACCTTCTGGATCTCAGGGTCGATTTCAAGGTTGAGCGGGGCCAGCAGGCTCTGGTTGATGGTCACTTCCCTGATGCCACCCGGCGGGCAAGGGGGAAAGCCTTGACCTCCCATCCCGCCGTCAAATCCTCCACCAAAGCCACCAAAACCACCACCGAGGCCTCCACCGAAGCCGCCTCCGACCCCACCACCATAGCTGCCACCAAATCCTGCCCCAGCACCGTAGCCGTAGCCAAAGCCTCCTTGGCCACCAGCCCCAAAACCTCTGCAGACACCGCCACCTCCACCGAATCCTCCCAGAGAGGTGCTTTTACTCCCTCCCAAGCAATAGAGGCTCCTGCTGCTGAAGCCACCAGCGTTTCCAGGTCCCCTACATCCTCCACGGGACACAGAGCTGAACGTGACCTTGTTCCTCCCTCCAAAGCAAGCGGAGCTGGAGCTGAATCCCTTGCCGAGACCACAGGACTGGCGAGACATGGTGATGGGTCCCAAAAAGTCAACCCGTGAAGAGAGAAGAGCCGAGCGATGCGGTGCACAGGAGGTTCGGAGGCAAGAGGAGGTGAGTCCTGTGGGTGCTGTGGCTGTGCGCCCCTTTTTATGTGCTCAAGGAGTTGGCCGGGTGTCAGGGGAGTGGAGATGTCTTTATTTTTTATTTTTTTTTTATTATTATTCTATTCATTGTTTTAGGGCTTGGAAGGATGCCCTCTTCTCTTTGCCACCACCATGACCTGCCTCAAAACACTCCCTCGAGAGCTAAGAAAAACAAAGCTATTGTTGGTGTTGGAAGCACGACTCCAAATCAAATTCCCTTAGCTGCAACTGTCAACCCATCACGGACCTTTCTGAGCCTCTTACGGCGAAGACAAAGCACTACAAATTCCTTGACATATTACACCCTCAAGGGAGACCCTTGTTTTAGCTAAATCATTCATTTTGAGCCTGATGGCAGGTGCTTGGTTCACTGAATTCCAACAAAAACGTGATTTCTCAATCACACCCTCAGATGCACTCCCGTTCAACCTCCTCCTTCAGAAGAGGTTTGACTCGGGTTGTCCAAAACTGTTTCACAACCAGAGAGCATTAGTACTTGGCAGGGTTATAAAATTAGTTTCATGTCAATAAAGATGACTTAGAAACACTTTTAAGAAGGTTTTAAAGTCATTTTAGATCACCCTGAGTAGTCTGTTGAGCCTGGAGGGACGCGAAGGGATTTAGAGTGACCGAAATATCTTGAATTTTCCGCGTTGCACGCCCTTCGCCAGGGCCGAGATGCCATCACCAGCCCGCAGAGCTCTGCTCCACGTCCGTGTCGGCGGGTCCGGATCCCTCCCGGGCTGGAATCCTTCCAGGCATTGCCGGGATATTTCCCGATCATCCTCGCAGGGTCTCCAGCCACGAGCCCCCTCCGCAGCACGTGGCGCTTGGCAAAGCCGCGCTATGACCCATTAGCGAGCTCGCATTGTTTAAAAAAAAAAAAAAAAAAAAAAAAAAAAGCACGACTTAATTGCTTAACCGCTTTTAATTTATATTTTAATGAGCGGAGGTGTCTGAAGATGCCTTCCGACCGAGGATCCACGTTTATCCCACCGTTACAAAAAACTAAGAAGCCGTAAAACTTCCCCCCAAACCACAAGCTGCAGCTGAAGCCGTGACAATAAAAGCCAACTGTGTAATTATCCTTTTTATTGCAGACGCTCGTCGGAGAGGTTTGGGGAACCGGTTTCAGCTCCGACCCTATTCACCCCTAGCTTTTTTTTTTTTTTTTCCCCCTGCAAACATGCAAATCTGGGTCTGGGTGCATCTCTGCAGGAAGGGACGACTTTTCCTCCTGAACCTCATCGGGCATTCGTTGAACTGCAGGATTTTCAGCCCAGGGGGGGGATTTGCATCGCAGGGAACAGGGAAACTCGCGCTTCCCTTTGGCAACCAGCATCCCGCACGCCCCGGTCCCACCTGGAAACCCTCTCCCACCCCGGGGCTCTGGGATCCCCGATTTTCCAGCTCGCGGTGAGGACGTGATCGGGGTGAGAAGGGAAGCGGCTTGAACCCAGCTCTGGCCGGGGGAAAGGAGGCGGCGGCTGCATCTCCCCGACCTTACGCAACCGGCAGATCTGCCGAGAAACCGAATGAACCTGTTCGAGCCCAGGCGGAGAGCGTAGCTGCTGGGAGTTCCCAGGGTGGCTCCTGGCACGGATCCTGGCTCCCCGCCGGCCGCGGCGCTTGCCCAAGAAGCCGGCTGTTGGGCCAAACCACCCTGCTACACCCATGAAGTCCTGCCCCACCACGGTGGGGTGGGAAAAACTTGCTGGGACACTGGGGCTCCCTCCCAAATCCATCCCGCATCCCAAAGCTGAGCATCTCGGATGCTCCAGCGCTTGCCGGGATGGTTAAATGCACCAGGAGCAAAGCGCCGGTGACGGCAGTGTCTGCTGGGGACCCAACGTTGGCCACCGTCACCCACCCGGCACCAGGACGGAGTGACCCGGCGGCAGCAGCAAAGTTTTGGGTTGAGCATCCCGGGGTGGGAAGCACGCCCTGGAGATGACCTTCCTCCCAAATCCATGGGGTGGGGAGCGGAGACAGAGCCCATGGGACAACCCGGCCCCGCTGTAATTGCCGGCACCTCCTGTCCTGCCTCCCCCACGGCAGGCTGGGAGGAGAGACCGAATTCCAGCAACTCCTCTCTCCTCACGAGAGCTGTGACGGTAGCGAAGCTGACGTAGCGTGCGGCAGGGATTAGACGTTTCCGAACGCAGGAGACGCCAGCCCTCCTCTTAAATACCAGCTGGTAGCTCAGGTTCCCTTCCTACACCAGAAATCCAGATAAAAATCTCAACATCGGGTTACGGATGGGTTTAAATCCACGTGGCTCCGTCACTAAGGACCCGGACACCCCACTGGACATGTCCAAGAGCTCATCAGCCGTCCATCCCCATTGCTCTCCAGCAAAGCCCACACCCACGTCCACCTCCCGAGGGGTTTCTCCCCTCCCTAAGAACAGCGGACAAAGCCCCAGCCTTACACGCACACCCGAGAGCTTTGCTAGGCCAGGCTTGAACGAGATGCTGGAAAGAGAAAGCAGGCTCTTCCCATGGAAAGATATAAATAACCGTGTTTTTTGCGTCCTAACCCTAGCCCAGAGGTGAAACCTGATCCCAAGAGGTTCTGCAGCTCCGCGAACGCGTACGGCCGCATTTCTTTAACGAGCTTCCGAGACTCGCTCGGGGCTCCGCAAGGCCACGGCAGGAAAGTCGGGCGCACGTGCACCCCCGCGGAGGTGCAGCCTGAGCATCGCCGGCAGGTCCCCGCCGCCGTGGGGTGGCAGCTGTGGGACGCGCAGGCTCGGTCCCCGATCTGCTGTGGGTCATCCCTCCCTCATCTGCTGGCGGGTTCCTGCGCGGGGGCACGGGGGTCCGCGGGCTCGACGGAGGAGCAGGCACGCTGCCCGCACCTCGGCGGGAGATGAACCCCTGGCAGGAGGCAACCCTTTCCTGCACCGTACCCGGACAGAAACTGGGATTTATCCTGCCGGGAGCTGCTGGTGCTCAGCATCTCTCATGAGGATCGTAGGGATCACGGTGCTGGAAGCAGCACAGTCCCTTGCGTGCAACACCGGTTTATACCGGGAGTATTTCAGAGCCAGGGAACCTGCTCAAAGCCATCGATGGGCATCGAAGCCCACGGCAGCAAGCGCAGCCCTCGCCGAAGGCTGACGCTGGGCTCCCCGGTCTCGCTGCTTGTTGTCCCCAGGGGCCAGGTCCCACATGCAAAGCAGAGGAAAGAAAGAGAGAAAAGAAATCAGGGCGGGCAGGCGAGTCCCGCGGAGCTCTTTGATGGTGCACCCCACGGGATGGCTCCTCTCCCAGCAGAGAGGGGTGGGAAGAGGGGGTGTCTCCTCGTTGGGGGTTAAAAAAGACTCTGGACAACCCTGTGCATCAATCCCGGAGCTGGAAATCCGGGATATCCCTACCCACGGGTGTCCCTCGTACCCCCCCCCACGGGAGAGGGGACCACTGATAGGGGCTCGCAGCACGGGCAGCATCCACGCCGCAGCGCCCGTAACCTCAACCGGGGGAAAGCAGAGCAAAAACCAGAGAGCCCAAATGTACCCGGTTTCACCCCAAAGCTGCCCCGGGACTGCGTTTAACCGAGAAAACCCCCGCTTTGTCGAACAGTAAAGGAGCAGGAGACTCCCGGCTGCTCAACCGGCAATTACTAACCAGGCAAATTGCAAGGCCGGGACGTGAGCTGGGAATCATAAAAGCAGAAATAACAAGGTGGGTCCCGAGAGAGATCAAAGCGGGGTGTTGCAGAAGACGGGCGGTACCCCCGCTCCTGTCAGAGCTGCAATTGCAGAGAGCAAAGAGCCCCGGGCGCTGGCTCCGGAGCCTCCTCGCAATAAACGCTGCTGCTAACACATAGCTCACAGGCAGCCCCTTCTCCTGGGAACCCGCGGCCCTCCCTCCGTGACATCAATAACAGCAATCGTTCTTATTATTGCGGTGATGCCATTAAACGCTTTCCCCTGACGCAGCACCGGCACCTCTGTCGGGGTGTCACTTCTCCCGCTGTCCCCCGCCATCCCGCTGGACGAGCATCTTTCCCCGCTGCAGGGAACGGCTCTTCCCAGCCCTGCCTCACCCCGGGTAAAACGGAGCCCCGCTCCGCCATGAACCGCGTCTTCGGGATCATCTCGGACATAGCCGGGAGGAGCATCCGCTTGGACTGGAAGCGGGAAGCCGGGAGACACCCCCCCACACACACACAACCCCCCCCG